>NW_028322948.1:80000-85000 GCF_047325235.1 Durio zibethinus | reverse complement strand
TTGGGAGGGGGGCCGGGGGGGTGTGCGCACATGATGTGCGATGGGTGCTGGTACTTGGCCTTGTGTTGGCCCCCTATCCCTCATCAAACCTCTGAGAATTCACACCCCCTTAAAGAGCATTTGAGATTTTACAGGTTTGCTACCAGTAGCCGTTAAAGTGTCTGAAATGGGGACACTTTTTTCAAACGGTCACAAAATCTTCTCTACTTCGAGTTTTTAGCTGAATTTTTTTGTGCATGCCAACAAAAATAGAAGGATCATGCCTACAAAATTTGGGGCCAAAAATCCTTATAAAAAAATTTTAAAAAATCCCGAACCGCAAAAAGTTTCGAAAATCGTGAAAAATAGAAAACGAGTCATCCTCCAATGAAACTTCACGTGAAGGCTTAGGGGACCATTGTATGAATTTACAAGCCATAAAAATGGCATTGGCACGGCAGAAATTTGAAGATGTGCCTAAACCCACCAGGGCCCAGCGTGTGCCGATGGTGCTCGAGGCAACCGCCCGCACCAGGGCCCAGCGTGTGCCGATGGTGCTCGAGGCAACCGACCGCACCAGGGCCCAGCGTGTGCCGATGGTGGTCGAGGCAACCGCCCGCACCAGGGCCCAGCGTGTGCCGATGGTGGTCGAGGCAACCTGCCGCACCAGGGCGGAGCGTGTGCCGATGGTGGTCGAGGCAAGCGCCCGCACCAGGGCCCAGCGTGTGCCGATGGTGGTCGAGGCAAGCGCCCGCACCAGGGCCCAGCGTGTGCCGATGGTGGTCGAGGCTGCCGATGGTGGTCGAGGCAACCTGCCGCACCAGGGCCCAGCGTGTGCCGATGGTGCTCGAGGCAACCGACCGCACCAGGGCCGAGCGTGTGCCGATGGTGCTCGAGGCAAGCTGCCGCACCAGGGCCCAGCGTGTGCCGATGGTGGTCGAGGCAACCGCCCGCACCAGGGCCCAGCGTGTGCCGATGGTGATCGAGGCAACCGACCGCACCAGGGCCCAGCGTGTGCCGATGGTGCTCGAGGCAACCTGCCGCACCAGGGCCCAGCGTGTGCCGATGGTCGTCGAGGGAACCTGCCGCACCAGGGCCCAGCGTGTGCCGATGGTGGTCGAGGCAAGCGCCCGCACCAGGGCCCAGCGTGTGCCGATGGTGCTCGAGGCAACCGACCGCACCAGGGCCCAGCGTGTGCCGATGGTGCTCGAGGCAACCTGCCGCACCAGGGCCCAGCGTGTGCCGATGGTGCTCGAGGCAACCTGCCGCACCAGGGCCCAGCGTGTGCCGATGGTGGTCGAGGCAAGCGCCCGCACCAGGGCCCAGCGTGTGCCGATGGTGCTCGAGGCAACCGACCGCACCAGGGCCCAGCGTGTGCCGATGGTGGTCGAGGCAAGCGGCAGCACCAGGGCCCAGCGTGTGCCGATGGTGGTCGAGGCAAGCGCCCGCACCAGGGCCCAGCGTGTGCCGATGGTGGTCGAGGCAAGCGCCCGCACCAGGGCCCAACGTGTGCCGATGGTGCTGGGGGCAACCGCCCGCACCAGGGCCCAGCGTGTGCCGATGGTGATCGAGGCAACCGCCCGCCCCAGGGCCCAGCGTGTGCCGATGGTGGTCGAGGCAAGCGCCCGCACCAGTGCCCAGCGTGTGCCGATGGTGGTCGAGGCAAGCGCCCGCACCAGGGCCCAGCTTTTGCCGATGGTGATCGAGGCAACCGGCCGCTCCAGGGCCCAGCGTGTGCCGATGGTTATCGGGGCAACCGGCCGCACCAGGGCCCAGGGTCTGCCGATGGTGCTCGAGGCAACCGCCCGCACCAAGGCTCAGCATGTGCCGCTGGTGATCGAGGCAACAACCCACACCAGGGCCCAGCTTGTGCCGATGGTGGTCGAGGCAAGTGCCCGTACCGAAGGGCAGCCTATGCCGATGATGGTCGATGCATGTGCCATCACCATGCGTCATCATGTGCCATTGATGGTCGAGGCCTTGGCCGAAGTTCGATTTTGAGCCACGGTGCCCATGCTTGGCTCCAGCATGTGCTGGTGCCGCATTTTTTTCACTCGGGACAGCATCGCCGGAGCATCGCCGGAGTACCGCCGGAGAACCTGACCGGCGGCATTGGGGTTCCGGCGATTGGGAGGGGGGCCGGGGGGGTGTGCGCACATGATGTGCGATGGGTGCTGGTACTTGGCCTTGTGTTGGCCCCCTATCCCTCATCAAACCTCTGAGAATTCACACCCCCTTAAAGAGCATTTGAGATTTTACAGGTTTGCTACCAGTAGCCGTTAAAGTGTCTGAAATGGGGACACTTTTTTCAAACGGTCACAAAATCTTCTCTACTTCGAGTTTTTAGCTGAATTTTTTTGTGCATGCCAACAAAAATAGAAGGATCATGCCTACAAAATTTGGGGCCAAAAATCCTTATAAAAAAATTTTAAAAAATCCCGAACCGCAAAAAGTTTCGAAAATCGTGAAAAATAGAAAACGAGTCATCCTCCAACGAAACTTCACGTGAAGGCTTAGGGGACCATTGTATGAATTTACAAGCCATAAAAATGGCATTGGCACGGCAGAAATTTGAAGATGTGCCTAAACCCACCAGGGCCCAGCGTGTGCCGATGGTGCTCGAGGCAACCGCCCGCACCAGGGCCCAGCGTGTGCCGATGGTGCTCGAGGCAAGCGCCCGCACCAGGGCCCAGCGTGTGCCGATGGTGGTCGAGGCAACCGCCCGCACCAGGGCCGATAGTGTGCCGATGGTGCTCGAGGCAACCTGTCGCACCAGGGCCCAGCGTGTGCCGATGGTGATCGAGGCAACCTGCCGCACCAGGGCCCAGCGTGTGCCGATGGTGGTCGAGGCAAGTTCCCGCACCAGGGCCCAGCGTGTGCCGATGGTGGTCGAGGCAAGTTCCCGCACCAGGGCCCAGCGTGTGCCGATGGTGCTCGAGGCAACCTGCCGCACCAGGGCCCAGCGTCTGCCGATGGTGCTCGAGGCAACCTGCCGCACCAGGGCCCAGCGTGTGCGGATGGTGGTCGAGGCAAGCGCCCGCACCAGGGCCCAGCGTGTGCCGATGGTGGTCGAGGCAAGCGCCCGCACCAGGGCCCAGCGTGTGCCGATGGTGGTCGAGGCAAGCGCCCGCACCAGGGCCCAGCGTGTGCCGATGGTGGTCGAGGCAACCGCCCGCACCAGGGCCCAGCGTGTGCCGATGGTGCTCGAGGCAACCTGCCGCACCAGGGCCCAGCGTGTGCCGATGGTGCTCGAGGCAACCGACCGCACCAGGGCCGAGCGTGTGCCGATGGTGGTCGAGGCAAGCGCCCGCACCAGGGCCCAGCGTGTGCCGATGGTGGTCGAGGCAACCTGCCGCACCAGGGCCCAGCGTGTGCCGATGGTGGTCGAGGCAACCGCCCGCACCAGGGCCCAGCGTGTGCCGATGGTGATCGAGGCAACCGACCGCACCAGGGCCCAGCGTGTGCCGATGGTGCTCGAGGCAACCTGCCGCACCAGGGCCCAGCGTGTGCCGATGGTCGTCGAGGGAACCTGCCGCACCAGGGCCCAGCGTGTGCCGATGGTGGTCGAAGCAAGCGCCCGCACCAGGGCCCAGCGTGTGCCGATGGTGCTCGAGGCAACCGACCGCACCAGGGCCCAGCGTGTGCCGATGGTGGTCGAGGCAACCGCCCGCACCAGGGCCCAGCGTGTGCCGATGGTGGTCGAGGCAACCTGCCGCACCAGGGCGGAGCGTGTGCCGATGGTGGTCGAGGCAAGCGCCCGCACCAGGGCCCAGCGTGTGCCGATGGTGGTCGAGGCAAGCGCCCGCACGAGGGCCCAGCGTGTGCCGATGGTGGTCGAGGCTGCCGATGGTGGTCGAGGCAACCTGCCGCACCAGGGCCCAGCGTGTGCCGATGGTGCTCGAGGCAACCGACCGCACCAGGGCCGAGCGTGTGCCGAGCACCAAGCTGCCGCACCAGGGCCCAGCGTGTGCCGATGGTGGTCGAGGCAACCGCCCGCACCAGGGCCCAGCGTGTGCCGATGGTGCTCGAGGCAACCTGCCGCACCAGGGCCCAGCGTGTGCCGATGGTCGTCGAGGGAACCTGCCGCACCAGGGCCCAGCGTGTGCCGATGGTGGTCGAGGCAAGCGCCCGCACCAGGGCCCAGCGTGTGCCGATGGTGCTCGAGGCAACCGACCGCACCAGGGCCCAGCGTGTGCCGATGGTGCTCGAGGCAACCTGCCGCACCAGGGCCCAGCGTGTGCCGATGGTGGTCGAGGCAAGCGCCCGCACCAGGGCCCAGCGTGTGCCGATGGTGGTCGAGGCAAGCGCCCGCACCAGGGCCCAGCGTGTGCCGATGGTGCTCGAGGCAACCGACCGCACCAGGGCCCAGCGTGTGCCGATGGTGGTCGAGGCAAGCGGCCGCACCAGGGCCCAGCGTGTGCCGATGGTGGTCGAGGCAAGCGCCCGCACCAGGGCCCAGCGTGTGCCGATGGTGGTCGAGGCAAGCGCCCGCACCAGGGCCCAACGTGTGCCGATGGTGCTGGGGGCAACCGCCCGCACCAGGGCCCATCGTGTGCCGATGGTGATCGAGGCAACCGCCCGCCCCAGGGCCCAGCGTGTGCCGATGGTGGTCGAGGCAAGCGCCCGCACCAGTGCCCAGCGTGTGCCGATGGTGGTCGAGGCAAGCGCCCGCACCAGGGCCCAGCTTTTGCCGATGGTGATCGAGGCAACCGGCCGCTCCAGGGCCCAGCGTGTGCCGATGGTTATCGGGGCAACCGGCCGCACCAGGGCCCAGGGTCTGCCGATGGTGCTCGAGGCAACCGCCCGCACCAAGGCTCAGCATGTGCCGCTGGTGATCGAGGCAACAACCCACACCAGGGCCCAGCTTGTGCCGATGGCGGTCGAGGCAAGTGCCCGTACCGAAGGGCAGCCTATGCCGATGATGGTCGATGCATGTGCCATCACCATGCGTCATCATGTGCCATTGATGGTCGAGGCCTTGGCCGAAGTTCGATTTTGAGCCACGGTGCCCATGCTTGGCT
>NW_028322948.1:62500-70000 GCF_047325235.1 Durio zibethinus | reverse complement strand
TGGCCCCCTATCCCTCATCAAACCTCTGAGAATTCACACCCCCTTAAAGAGCATTTGAGATTTTACAGGTTTGCTACCAGTAGCCGTTAAAGTGTCTGAAATGGGGACACTTTTTTCAAACGGTCACAAAATCTTCTCTACTTCGAGTTTTTAGCTGAATTTTTTTGTGCATGCCAACAAAAATAGAAGGATCATGCCTACAAAATTTGGGGCCAAAAATCCTTATAAAAAAATTTTAAAAAATCCCGAACCGCAAAAAGTTTCGAAAATCGTGAAAAATAGAAAACGAGTCATCCTCCAATGAAACTTCACGTGAAGGCTTAGGGGACCATTGTATGAATTTACAAGCCATAAAAATGGCATTGGCACGGCAGAAATTTGAAGATGTGCCTAAACCCACCAGGGCCCAGCGTGTGCCGATGGTGCTCGAGGCAACCGCCCGCACCAGGGCCCAGCGTGTGCCGATGGTGCTCGAGGCAACCGACCGCACCAGGGCCCAGCGTGTGCCGATGGTGGTCGAGGCAACCGCCCGCACCAGGGCCCAGCGTGTGCCGATGGTGGTCGAGGCAACCTGCCGCACCAGGGCGGAGCGTGTGCCGATGGTGGTCGAGGCAAGCGCCCGCACCAGGGCCCAGCGTGTGCCGATGGTGGTCGAGGCAAGCGCCCGCACCAGGGCCCAGCGTGTGCCGATGGTGGTCGAGGCTGCCGATGGTGGTCGAGGCAACCTGCCGCACCAGGGCCCAGCGTGTGCCGATGGTGCTCGAGGCAACCGACCGCACCAGGGCCGAGCGTGTGCCGATGGTGCTCGAGGCAAGCTGCCGCACCAGGGCCCAGCGTGTGCCGATGGTGGTCGAGGCAACCGCCCGCACCAGGGCCCAGCGTGTGCCGATGGTGATCGAGGCAACCGACCGCACCAGGGCCCAGCGTGTGCCGATGGTGCTCGAGGCAACCTGCCGCACCAGGGCCCAGCGTGTGCCGATGGTCGTCGAGGGAACCTGCCGCACCAGGGCCCAGCGTGTGCCGATGGTGGTCGAGGCAAGCGCCCGCACCAGGGCCCAGCGTGTGCCGATGGTGCTCGGGCCCAGCGTGTGCCGATGGTGCTCGAGGCAACCGACCGCACCAGGGCCCAGCGTGTGCCGATGGTGCTCGAGGCAACCTGCCGCACCAGGGCCCAGCGTGTGCCGATGGTGCTCGAGGCAACCTGCCGCACCAGGGCCCAGCGTGTGCCGATGGTGGTCGAGGCAAGCGCCCGCACCAGGGCCCAGCGTGTGCCGATGGTGCTCGAGGCAACCGACCGCACCAGGGCCCAGCGTGTGCCGATGGTGGTCGAGGCAAGCGGCAGCACCAGGGCCCAGCGTGTGCCGATGGTGGTCGAGGCAAGCGCCCGCACCAGGGCCCAGCGTGTGCCGATGGTGGTCGAGGCAAGCGCCCGCACCAGGGCCCAACGTGTGCCGATGGTGCTGGGGGCAACCGCCCGCACCAGGGCCCAGCGTGTGCCGATGGTGATCGAGGCAACCGCCCGCCCCAGGGCCCAGCGTGTGCCGATGGTGGTCGAGGCAAGCGCCCGCACCAGTGCCCAGCGTGTGCCGATGGTGGTCGAGGCAAGGGCCCGCACCAGGGCCCAGCTTTTGCCGATGGTGATCGAGGCAACCGGCCGCTCCAGGGCCCAGCGTGTGCCGATGGTTATCGGGGCAACCGGCCGCACCAGGGCCCAGGGTCTGCCGATGGTGCTCGAGGCAACCGCCCGCACCAAGGCTCAGCATGTGCCGCTGGTGATCGAGGCAACAACCCACACCAGGGCCCAGCTTGTGCCGATGGCGGTCGAGGCAAGTGCCCGTACCGAAGGGCAGCCTATGCCGATGATGGTCGATGCATGTGCCATCACCATGCGTCATCATGTGCCATTGATGGTCGAGGCCTTGGCCGAAGTTCGATTTTGAGCCACGGTGCCCATGCTTGGCTCCAGCATGTGCTGGTGCCGCATTTTTTTCACTCGGGACAGCATCGCCGGAGCATCGCCGGAGTACCGCCGGAGAACCTGACCGGCGGCATTGGGGTTCCGGCGATTGGGAGGGGGGCCGGGGGGGTGTGCGCACATGATGTGCGATGGGTGCTGGTACTTGGCCTTGTGTTGGCCCCCTATCCCTCATCAAACCTCTGAGAATTCACACCCCCTTAAAGAGCATTTGAGATTTTACAGGTTTGCTACCAGTAGCCGTTTAAGTGTCTGAAATGGGGACACTTTTTTCAAACGGTCACAAAATCTTCTCTACTTCGAGTTTTTAGCTGAATTTTTTTGTGCATGCCAACAAAAATAGAAGGATCATGCCTACAAAATTTGGGGCCAAAAATCCTTATAAAAAAATTTTAAAAAATCCCGAACCGCAAAAAGTTTCGAAAATCGTGAAAAATAGAAAACGAGTCATCCTCCAACGAAACTTCACGTGAAGGCTTAGGGGACCATTGTATGAATTTACAAGCCATAAAAATGGCATTGGCACGGCAGAAATTTGAAGATGTGCCTAAACCCACCAGGGCCCAGCGTGTGCCGATGGTGCTCGAGGCAACCGCCCGCACCAGGGCCCAGCGTGTGCCGATGGTGCTCGAGGCAAGCGCCCGCACCAGGGCCCAGCGTGTGCCGATGGTGGTCGAGGCAACCGCCCGCACCAGGGCCGATAGTGTGCCGATGGTGCTCGAGGCAACCTGTCGCACCAGGGCCCAGCGTGTGCCGATGGTGATCGAGGCAACCTGCCGCACCAGGGCCCAGCGTGTGCCGATGGTGGTCGAGGCAAGTTCCCGCACCAGGGCCCAGCGTGTGCCGATGGTGGTCGAGGCAAGTTCCCGCACCAGGGCCCAGCGTGTGCCGATGGTGCTCGAGGCAACCTGCCGCACCAGGGCCCAGCGTCTGCCGATGGTGCTCGAGGCAACCTGCCGCACCAGGGCCCAGCGTGTGCGGATGGTGGTCGAGGCAAGCGCCCGCACCAGGGCCCAGCGTGTGCCGATGGTGGTCGAGGCAAGCGCCCGCACCAGGGCCCAGCGTGTGCCGATGGTGGTCGAGGCAAGCGCCCGCACCAGGGCCCAGCGTGTGCCGATGGTGGTCGAGGCAACCGCCCGCACCAGGGCCCAGCGTGTGCCGATGGTGCTCGAGGCAACCTGCCGCACCAGGGCCCAGCGTGTGCCGATGGTGCTCGAGGCAACCGACCGCACCAGGGCCGAGCGTGTGCCGATGGTGGTCGAGGCAAGCGCCCGCACCAGGGCCCAGCGTGTGCCGATGGTGGTCGAGGCAACCTGCCGCACCAGGGCCCAGCGTGTGCCGATGGTGGTCGAGGCAAGCGCCCGCACCAGTGCCCAGCGTGTGCCGATGGTGGTCGAGGCAAGCGCCCGCACCAGGGCCCAGCTTTTGCCGATGGTGATCGAGGCAACCGGCCGCTCCAGGGCCCAGCGTGTGCCGATGGTTATCGGGGCAACCGGCCGCACCAGGGCCCAGGGTCTGCCGATGGTGCTCGAGGCAACCGCCCGCACCAAGGCTCAGCATGTGCCGCTGGTGATCGAGGCAACAACCCACACCAGGGCCCAGCTTGTGCCGATGGCGGTCGAGGCAAGTGCCCGTACCGAAGGGCAGCCTATGCCGATGATGGTCGATGCATGTGCCATCACCATGCGTCATCATGTGCCATTGATGGTCGAGGCCTTGGCCGAAGTTCGATTTTGAGCCACGGTGCCCATGCTTGGCTCCAGCATGTGCTGGTGCCGCATTTTTTTCACTCGGGACAGCATCGCCGGAGCATCGCCGGAGTACCGCCGGAGAACCTGACCGGCGGCATTGGGGTTCCGGCGATTGGGAGGGGGGCCGGGGGGGTGTGCGCACATGATGTGCGATGGGTGCTGGTACTTGGCCTTGTGTTGGCCCCCTATCCCTCATCAAACCTCTGAGAATTCACACCCCCTTAAAGAGCATTTGAGATTTTACAGGTTTGCTACCAGTAGCCGTTAAAGTGTCTGAAATGGGGACACTTTTTTCAAACGGTCACAAAATCTTCTCTACTTCGAGTTTTTAGCTGAATTTTTTTGTGCATGCCAACAAAAATAGAAGGATCATGCCTACAAAATTTGGGGCCAAAAATCCTTATAAAAAAATTTTAAAAAATCCCGAACCGCAAAAAGTTTCGAAAATCGTGAAAAATAGAAAACGAGTCATCCTCCAACGAAACTTCACGTGAAGGCTTAGGGGACCATTGTATGAATTTACAAGCCATAAAAATGGCATTGGCACGGCAGAAATTTGAAGATGTGCCTAAACCCACCAGGGCCCAGCGTGTGCCGATGGTGCTCGAGGCAACCGCCCGCACCAGGGCCCAGCGTGTGCCGATGGTGCTCGAGGCAAGCGCCCGCACCAGGGCCCAGCGTGTGCCGATGGTGGTCGAGGCAACCGCCCGCACCAGGGCCGATAGTGTGCCGATGGTGCTCGAGGCAACCTGTCGCACCAGGGCCCAGCGTGTGCCGATGGTGATCGAGGCAACCTGCCGCACCAGGGCCCAGCGTGTGCCGATGGTGGTCGAGGCAAGTTCCCGCACCAGGGCCCAGCGTGTGCCGATGGTGGTCGAGGCAAGTTCCCGCACCAGGGCCCAGCGTGTGCCGATGGTGCTCGAGGCAACCTGCCGCACCAGGGCCCAGCGTCTGCCGATGGTGCTCGAGGCAACCTGCCGCACCAGGGCCCAGCGTGTGCGGATGGTGGTCGAGGCAAGCGCCCGCACCAGGGCCCAGCGTGTGCCGATGGTGGTCGAGGCAACCGCCCGCACCAGGGCCCAGCGTGTGCCGATGGTGGTCGAGGCAAGCGCCCGCACCAGGGCCCAGCGTGTGCCGATGGTGGTCGAGGCAACCGCCCGCACCAGGGCCCAGCGTGTGCCGATGGTGCTCGAGGCAACCTGCCGAGGCAAGTTCCCGCACCAGGGCCCAGCGTGTGCCGATGGTGGTCGAGGCAAGTTCCCGCACCAGGGCCCAGCGTGTGCCGATGGTGCTCGAGGCAACCTGCCGCACCAGGGCCCAGCGTCTGCCGATGGTGCTCGAGGCAACCTGCCGCACCAGGGCCCAGCGTGTGCGGATGGTGGTCGAGGCAAGCGCCCGCACCAGGGCCCAGCGTGTGCCGATGGTGGTCGAGGCAAGCGCCCGCACCAGGGCCCAGCGTGTGCCGATGGTGGTCGAGGCAAGCGCCCGCACCAGGGCCCAGCGTGTGCCGATGGTGGTCGAGGCAACCGCCCGCACCAGGGCCCAGCGTGTGCCGATGGTGCTCGAGGCAACCTGCCGCACCAGGGCCCAGCGTGTGCCGATGGTGCTCGAGGCAACCGACCGCACCAGGGCCGAGCGTGTGCCGATGGTGGTCGAGGCAAGCGCCCGCACCAGGGCCCAGCGTGTGCCGATGGTGGTCGAGGCAACCTGCCGCACCAGGGCCCAGCGTGTGCCGATGGTGGTCGAGGCAACCGCCCGCACCAGGGCCCAGCGTGTGCCGATGGTGATCGAGGCAACCGACCGCACCAGGGCCCAGCGTGTGCCGATGGTGCTCGAGGCAACCTGCCGCACCAGGGCCCAGCGTGTGCCGATGGTCGTCGAGGGAACCTGCCGCACCAGGGCCCAGCGTGTGCCGATGGTGGTCGAGGCAAGCGCCCGCACCAGGGCCCAGCGTGTGCCGATGGTGCTCGAGGCAACCGACCGCACCAGGGCCCAGCGTGTGCCGATGGTGGTCGAGGCAACCGCCCGCACCAGGGCCCAGCGTGTGCCGATGGTGGTCGAGGCAACCTGCCGCACCAGGGCGGAGCGTGTGCCGATGGTGGTCGAGGCAAGCGCCCGCACCAGGGCCCAGCGTGTGCCGATGGTGGTCGAGGCAAGCGCCCGCACCAGGGCCCAGCGTGTGCCGATGGTGGTCGAGGCTGCCGATGGTGGTCGAGGCAACCTGCCGCACCAGGGCCCAGCGTGTGCCGATGGTGCTCGAGGCAACCGACCGCACCAGGGCCGAGCGTGTGCCGAGCACCAAGCTGCCGCACCAGGGCCCAGCGTGTGCCGATGGTGGTCGAGGCAACCGCCCGCACCAGGGCCCAGCGTGTGCCGATGGTGCTCGAGGCAACCTGCCGCACCAGGGCCCAGCGTGTGCCGATGGTCGTCGAGGGAACCTGCCGCACCAGGGCCCAGCGTGTGCCGATGGTGGTCGAGGCAAGCGCCCGCACCAGGGCCCAGCGTGTGCCGATGGTGCTCGAGGCAACCGACCGCACCAGGGCCCAGCGTGTGCCGATGGTGCTCGAGGCAACCTGCCGCACCAGGGCCCAGCGTGTGCCGATGGTGGTCGAGGCAAGCGCCCGCACCAGGGCCCAGCGTGTGCCGATGGTGGTCGAGGCAAGCGCCCGCACCAGGGCCCAGCGTGTGCCGATGGTGCTCGAGGCAACCGACCGCACCAGGGCCCAGCGTGTGCCGATGGTGGTCGAGGCAAGCGGCCGCACCAGGGCCCAGCGTGTGCCGATGGTGGTCGAGGCAAGCGCCCGCACCAGGGCCCAGCGTGTGCCGATGGTGGTCGAGGCAAGCGCCCGCACCAGGGCCCAACGTGTGCCGATGGTGCTGGGGGCAACCGCCCGCACCAGGGCCCATCGTGTGCCGATGGTGATCGAGGCAACCGCCCGCCCCAGGGCCCAGCGTGTGCCGATGGTGGTCGAGGCAAGCGCCCGCACCAGTGCCCAGCGTGTGCCGATGGTGGTCGAGGCAAGCGCCCGCACCAGGGCCCAGCTTTTGCCGATGGTGATCGAGGCAACCGGCCGCTCCAGGGCCCAGCGTGTGCCGATGGTTATCGGGGCAACCGGCCGCACCAGGGCCCAGGGTCTGCCGATGGTGCTCGAGGCAACCGCCCGCACCAAGGCTCAGCATGTGCCGCTGGTGATCGAGGCAACAACCCACACCAGGGCCCAGCTTGTGCCGATGGCGGTCGAGGCAAGTGCCCGTACCGAAGGGCAGCCTATGCCGATGATGGTCGATGCATGTGCCATCACCATGCGTCATCATGTGCCATTGATGGTCGAGGCCTTGGCCGAAGTTCGATTTTGAGCCACGGTGCCCATGCTTGGCTCCAGCATGTGCTGGTGCCGCATTTTTTTCACTCGGGACAGCATCGCCGGAGCATCGCCGGAGTACCGCCGGAGAACCTGACCGGCGGCATTGGGGTTCCGGCGATTGGGAGGGGGGCCGGGGGGGTGTGCGCACATGACGTGCGATGGGTGCTGGTGCTTGGCCCTTGTGTTGGCCCCCTATCCCTCATCAAACCTCTGAGAACTCACACCCCCTTAAAGAGCGTTTGAGATTTTACAGGTTTGCTGCCAGTAGCCGTTAAAGTGTCTGAAACGGGGACACTTTTTTCAAACGGTCACGAAATCTTCTCCGGTTCGAGTTTTTAGCTGAATTTTTTTGTGCATGCCAACAAAAATAGAAGGATCACGTCCACAAAATTTGGGGCCAAAACTCCTT
>NW_028322948.1:47500-52500 GCF_047325235.1 Durio zibethinus | reverse complement strand
CTTCACGTGAAGGCTTAGGGGACCATTGTATGAATTTACAAGCCATAAAAATGGCATTGGCACGGCAGAAATTTGAAGATGTGCCTAAACCCACCAGGGCCCAGCGTGTGCCGATGGTGCTCGAGGCAACCGCCCGCACCAGGGCCCAGCGTGTGCCGATGGTGCTCGAGGCAACCGACCGCACCAGGGCCCAGCGTGTGCCGATGGTGGTCGAGGCAACCGCCCGCACCAGGGCCCAGCGTGTGCCGATGGTGGTCGAGGCAACCTGCCGCACCAGGGCGGAGCGTGTGCCGATGGTGGTCGAGGCAAGCGCCCGCACCAGGGCCCAGCGTGTGCCGATGGTGGTCGAGGCAAGCGCCCGCACCAGGGCCCAGCGTGTGCCGATGGTGGTCGAGGCTGCCGATGGTGGTCGAGGCAACCTGCCGCACCAGGGCCCAGCGTGTGCCGATGGTGCTCGAGGCAACCGACCGCACCAGGGCCGAGCGTGTGCCGATGGTGCTCGAGGCAAGCTGCCGCACCAGGGCCCAGCGTGTGCCGATGGTGGTCGAGGCAACCGCCCGCACCAGGGCCCAGCGTGTGCCGATGGTGATCGAGGCAACCGACCGCACCAGGGCCCAGCGTGTGCCGATGGTGCTCGAGGCAACCTGCCGCACCAGGGCCCAGCGTGTGCCGATGGTCGTCGAGGGAACCTGCCGCACCAGGGCCCAGCGTGTGCCGATGGTGGTCGAGGCAAGCGCCCGCACCAGGGCCCAGCGTGTGCCGATGGTGCTCGAGGCAACCGACCGCACCAGGGCCCAGCGTGTGCCGATGGTGCTCGAGGCAACCTGCCGCACCAGGGCCCAGCGTGTGCCGATGGTGCTCGAGGCAACCTGCCGCACCAGGGCCCAGCGTGTGCCGATGGTGGTCGAGGCAAGCGCCCGCACCAGGGCCCAGCGTGTGCCGATGGTGGTCGAGGCAACCGACCGCACCAGGGCCCAGCGTGTGCCGATGGTGGTCGAGGCAAGCGCCCGCACCAGGGCCCAGCGTGTGCCGATGGTGGTCGAGGCAAGCGCCCGCACCAGGGCCCAACGTGTGCCGATGGTGCTGGGGGCAACCGCCCGCACCAGGGCCCAGCGTGTGCCGATGGTGATCGAGGCAACCGCCCGCCCCAGGGCCCAGCGTGTGCCGATGGTGGTCGAGGCAAGCGCCCGCACCAGTGCCCAGCGTGTGCCGATGGTGGTCGAGGCAAGCGCCCGCACCAGGGCCCAGCTTTTGCCGATGGTGATCGAGGCAACCGGCCGCTCCAGGGCCCAGCGTGTGCCGATGGTTATCGGGGCAACCGGCCGCACCAGGGCCCAGGGTCTGCCGATGGTGCTCGAGGCAACCGCCCGCACCAAGGCTCAGCATGTGCCGCTGGTGATCGAGGCAACAACCCACACCAGGGCCCAGCTTGTGCCGATGGCGGTCGAGGCAAGTGCCCGTACCGAAGGGCAGCCTATGCCGATGATGGTCGATGCATGTGCCATCACCATGCGTCATCATGTGCCATTGATGGTCGAGGCCTTGGCCGAAGTTCGATTTTGAGCCACGGTGCCCATGCTTGGCTCCAGCATGTGCTGGTGCCGCATTTTTTTCACTCGGGACAGCATCGCCGGAGCATCGCCGGAGTACCGCCGGAGAACCTGACCGGCGGCATTGGGGTTCCGGCGATTGGGAGGGGGGCCGGGGGGGTGTGCGCACATGATGTACGATGGGTGCTGGTACTTGGCCTTGTGTTGGCCCCCTATCCCTCATCAAACCTCTGAGAATTCACACCCCCTTAAAGAGCATTTGAGATTTTACAGGTTTGCTACCAGTAGCCGTTAAAGTGTCTGAAATGGGGACACTTTTTTCAAACGGTCACAAAATCTTCTCTACTTCGAGTTTTTAGCTGAATTTTTTTGTGCATGCCAACAAAAATAGAAGGATCATGCCTACAAAATTTGGGGCCAAAAATCCTTATAAAAAAATTTTAAAAAATCCCGAACCGCAAAAAGTTTCGAAAATCGTGAAAAATAGAAAACGAGTCATCCTCCAACGAAACTTCACGTGAAGGCTTAGGGGACCATTGTATGAATTTACAAGCCATAAAAATGGCATTGGCACGGCAGAAATTTGAAGATGTGCCTAAACCCACCAGGGCCCAGCGTGTGCCGATGGTGCTCGAGGCAACCGCCCGCACCAGGGCCCAGCGTGTGCCGATGGTGCTCGAGGCAAGCGCCCGCACCAGGGCCCAGCGTGTGCCGATGGTGGTCGAGGCAACCGCCCGCACCAGGGCCGATAGTGTGCCGATGGTGCTCGAGGCAACCTGTCGCACCAGGGCCCAGCGTGTGCCGATGGTGATCGAGGCAAGCTGCCGCACCAGGGCCCAGCGTGTGCCGATGGTGGTCGAGGCAAGTTCCCGCACCAGGGCCCAGCGTGTGCCGATGGTGGTCGAGGCAAGTTCCCGCACCAGGGCCCAGCGTGTGCCGATGGTGCTCGAGGCAACCTGCCGCACCAGGGCCCAGCGTCTGCCGATGGTGCTCGAGGCAACCTGCCGCACCAGGGCCCAGCGTGTGCGGATGGTGGTCGAGGCAAGCGCCCGCACCAGGGCCCAGCGTGTGCCGATGGTGGTCGAGGCAAGCGCCCGCACCAGGGCCCAGCGTGTGCCGATGGTGGTCGAGGCAAGCGCCCGCACCAGGGCCCAGCGTGTGCCGATGGTGGTCGAGGCAACCGCCCGCACTAGGGCCCAGCGTGTGCCGATGGTGCTCGAGGCAACCTGCCGCACCAGGGCCCAGCGTGTGCCGATGGTGCTCGAGGCAACCGACCGCACCAGGGCCGAGCGTGTGCCGATGGTGGTCGAGGCAAGCGCCCGCACCAGGGCCCAGCGTGTGCCGATGGTGGTCGAGGCAACCTGCCGCACCAGGGCCCAGCGTGTGCCGATGGTGGTCGAGGCAACCGCCCGCACCAGGGCCCAGCGTGTGCCGATGGTGATCGAGGCAACCGACCGCACCAGGGCCCAGCGTGTGCCGATGGTGCTCGAGGCAACCTGCCGCACCAGGGCCCAGCGTGTGCCGATGGTCGTCGAGGGAACCTGCCGCACCAGGGCCCAGCGTGTGCCGATGGTGGTCGAGGCAAGCGCCCGCACCAGGGCCCAGCGTGTGCCGATGGTGCTCGAGGCAACCGACCGCACCAGGGCCCAGCGTGTGCCGATGGTGGTCGAGGCAACCGCCCGCACCAGGGCCCAGCGTGTGCCGATGGTGGTCGAGGCAACCTGCCGCACCAGGGCGGAGCGTGTGCCGATGGTGGTCGAGGCAAGCGCCCGCACCAGGGCCCAGCGTGTGCCGATGGTGGTCGAGGCTGCCGATGGTGGTCGAGGCAACCTGCCGCACCAGGGCCCAGCGTGTGCCGATGGTGCTCGAGGCAACCGACCGCACCAGGGCCGAGCGTGTGCCGAGCACCAAGCTGCCGCACCAGGGCCCAGCGTGTGCCGATGGTGGTCGAGGCAACCGCCCGCACCAGGGCCCAGCGTGTGCCGATGGTGCTCGAGGCAACCTGCCGCACCAGGGCCCAGCGTGTGCCGATGGTCGTCGAGGGAACCTGCCGCACCAGGGCCCAGCGTGTGCCGATGGTGGTCGAGGCAAGCGCCCGCACCAGGGCCCAGCGTGTGCCGATGGTGCTCGAGGCAACCGACCGCACCAGGGCCCAGCGTGTGCCGATGGTGCTCGAGGCAACCTGCCGCACCAGGGCCCAGCGTGTGCCGATGGTGGTCGAGGCAAGCGCCCGCACCAGGGCCCAGCGTGTGCCGATGGTGGTCGAGGCAAGCGCCCGCACCAGGGCCCAGCGTGTGCCGATGGTGCTCGAGGCAACCGACCGCACCAGGGCCCAGCGTGTGCCGATGGTGGTCGAGGCAAGCGGCCGCACCAGGGCCCAGCGTGTGCCGATGGTGGTCGAGGCAAGCGCCCGCACCAGGGCCCAGCGTGTGCCGATGGTGGTCGAGGCAAGCGCCCGCACCAGGGCCCAACGTGTGCCGATGGTGCTGGGGGCAACCGCCCGCACCAGGGCCCATCGTGTGCCGATGGTGATCGAGGCAACCGCCCGCCCCAGGGCCCAGCGTGTGCCGATGGTGGTCGAGGCAAGCGCCCGCACCAGTGCCCAGCGTGTGCCGATGGTGGTCGAGGCAAGCGCCCGCACCAGGGCCCAGCTTTTGCCGATGGTGATCGAGGCAACCGGCCGCTCCAGGGCCCAGCGTGTGCCGATGGTTATCGGGGCAACCGGCCGCACCAGGGCCCAGGGTCTGCCGATGGTGCTCGAGGCAACCGCCCGCACCAAGGCTCAGCATGTGCCGCTGGTGATCGAGGCAACAACCCACACCAGGGCCCAGCTTGTGCCGATGGCGGTCGAGGCAAGTGCCCGTACCGAAGGGCAGCCTATGCCGATGATGGTCGATGCATGTGCCATCACCATGCGTCATCATGTGCCATTGATGGTCGAGGCCTTGGCCGAAGTTCGATTTTGAGCCACGGTGCCCATGCTTGGCTCCAGCATGTGCTGGTGCCGCATTTTTTTCACTCGGGACAGCATCGCCGGAGCATCGCCGGAGTACCGCCGGAGAACCTGACCGGCGGCATTGGGGTTCCGGCGATTGGGAGGGGGGCCGGGGGGGTGTGCGCACATGACGTGCGATGGGTGCTGGTGCTTGGCCCTTGTGTTGGCCCCCTATCCCTCATCAAACCTCTGAGAACTCACACCCCCTTAAAGAGCGTTTGAGATTTTACAGGTTTGCTGCCAGTAGCCGTTAAAGTGTCTGAAACGGGGACACTTTTTTCAAACGGTCACGAAATCTTCTCCGGTTCGAGTTTTTAGCTGAATTTTTTTGTGCATGCCAACAAAAATAGAAGGATCACGTCCACAAAATTTGGGGCCAAAACTCCTTCTAAAAAAATTCTAAAAAATCACGAACCGCAAAAAGTTTCGAAAATCGTGAAAAATAGAAAACGAGT
>NW_028322948.1:27500-37500 GCF_047325235.1 Durio zibethinus | reverse complement strand
GATGGTGCTCGAGGCAACCGACCGCACCAGGGCCCAGCGTGTGCCGATGGTGGTCGAGGCAACCGCCCGCACCAGGGCCCAGCGTGTGCCGATGGTGGTCGAGGCAACCTGCCGCACCAGGGCGGAGCGTGTGCCGATGGTGGTCGAGGCAAGCGCCCGCACCAGGGCCCAGCGTGTGCCGATGGTGGTCGAGGCAAGCGCCCGCACCAGGGCCCAGCGTGTGCCGATGGTGGTCGAGGCTGCCGATGGTGGTCGAGGCAACCTGCCGCACCAGGGCCCAGCGTGTGCCGATGGTGCTCGAGGCAACCGACCGCACCAGGGCCGAGCGTGTGCCGATGGTGCTCGAGGCAAGCTGCCGCACCAGGGCCCAGCGTGTGCCGATGGTGGTCGAGGCAACCGCCCGCACCAGGGCCCAGCGTGTACCGATGGTGATCGAGGCAACCGACCGCACCAGGGCCCAGCGTGTGCCGATGGTGCTCGAGGCAACCTGCCGCACCAGGGCCCAGCGTGTGCCGATGGTCGTCGAGGGAACCTGCCGCACCAGGGCCCAGCGTGTGCCGATGGTGGTCGAGGCAAGCGCCCGCACCAGGGCCCAGCGTGTGCCGATGGTGCTCGAGGCAACCGACCGCACCAGGGCCCAGCGTGTGCCGATGGTGCTCGAGGCAACCTGCCGCACCAGGGCCCAGCGTGTGCCGATGGTGCTCGAGGCAACCTGCCGCACCAGGGCCCAGCGTGTGCCGATGGTGGTCGAGGCAAGCGCCCGCACCAGGGCCCAGCGTGTGCCGATGGTGCTCGAGGCAACCGACCGCACCAGGGCCCAGCGTGTGCCGATGGTGGTCGAGGCAAGCGGCAGCACCAGGGCCCAGCGTGTGCCGATGGTGGTCGAGGCAAGCGCCCGCACCAGGGCCCAGCGTGTGCCGATGGTGGTCGAGGCAAGCGCCCGCACCAGGGCCCAACGTGTGCCGATGGTGCTGGGGGCAACCGCCCGCACCAGGGCCCAGCGTGTGCCGATGGTGATCGAGGCAACCGCCCGCCCCAGGGCCCAGCGTGTGCCGATGGTGGTCGAGGCAAGCGCCCGCACCAGTGCCCAGCGTGTGCCGATGGTGGTCGAGGCAAGCGCCCGCACCAGGGCCCAGCTTTTGCCGATGGTGATCGAGGCAACCGGCCGCTCCAGGGCCCAGCGTGTGCCGATGGTTATCGGGGCAACCGGCCGCACCAGGGCCCAGGGTCTGCCGATGGTGCTCGAGGCAACCGCCCGCACCAAGGCTCAGCATGTGCCGCTGGTGATCGAGGCAACAACCCACACCAGGGCCCAGCTTGTGCCGATGGCGGTCGAGGCAAGTGCCCGTACCGAAGGGCAGCCTATGCCGATGATGGTCGATGCATGTGCCATCACCATGCGTCATCATGTGCCGTTGATGGTCGAGGCCTTGGCCGAAGTTCGATTTTGAGCCACGGTGCCCATGCTTGGCTCCAGCATGTGCTGGTGCCGCATTTTTTTCACTCGGGACAGCATCGCCGGAGCATCGCCGGAGTACCGCCGGAGAACCTGACCGGCGGCATTGGGGTTCCGGCGATTGGGAGGGGGGCCGGGGGGGTGTGCGCACATGATGTGCGATGGGTGCTGGTACTTGGCCTTGTGTTGGCCCCCTATCCCTCATCAAACCTCTGAGAATTCACACCCCCTTAAAGAGCATTTGAGATTTTACAGGTTTGCTACCAGTAGCCGTTAAAGTGTCTGAAATGGGGACACTTTTTTCAAACGGTCACAAAATCTTCTCTACTTCGAGTTTTTAGCTGAATTTTTTTGTGCATGCCAACAAAAATAGAAGGATCATGCCTACAAAATTTGGGGCCAAAAATCCTTATAAAAAAATTTTAAAAAATCCCGAACCGCAAAAAGTTTCGAAAATCGTGAAAAATAGAAAACGAGTCATCCTCCAACGAAACTTCACGTGAAGGCTTAGGGGACCATTGTATGAATTTACAAGCCATAAAAATGGCATTGGCACGGCAGAAATTTGAAGATGTGCCTAAACCCACCAGGGCCCAGCGTGTGCCGATGGTGCTCGAGGCAACCGCCCGCACCAGGGCCCAGCGTGTGCCGATGGTGCTCGAGGCAAGCGCCCGCACCAGGGCCCAGCGTGTGCCGATGGTGGTCGAGGCAACCGCCCGCACCAGGGCCGATAGTGTGCCGATGGTGCTCGAGGCAACCTGTCGCACCAGGGCCCAGCGTGTGCCGATGGTGATCGAGGCAACCTGCCGCACCAGGGCCCAGCGTGTGCCGATGGTGGTCGAGGCAAGTTCCCGCACCAGGGCCCAGCGTGTGCCGATGGTGGTCGAGGCAAGTTCCCGCACCAGGGCCCAGCGTGTGCCGATGGTGCTCGAGGCAACCTGCCGCACCAGGGCCCAGCGTCTGCCGATGGTGCTCGAGGCAACCTGCCGCACCAGGGCCCAGCGTGTGCGGATGGTGGTCGAGGCAAGCGCCCGCACCAGGGCCCAGCGTGTGCCGATGGTGGTCGAGGCAAGCGCCCGCACCAGGGCCCAGCGTGTGCCGATGGTGGTCGAGGCAAGCGCCCGCACCAGGGCCCAGCGTGTGCCGATGGTGGTCGAGGCAACCGCCCGCACCAGGGCCCAGCGTGTGCCGATGGTGCTCGAGGCAACCTGCCGCACCAGGGCCCAGCGTGTGCCGATGGTGCTCGAGGCAACCGACCGCACCAGGGCCGAGCGTGTGCCGATGGTGGTCGAGGCAAGCGCCCGCACCAGGGCCCAGCGTGTGCCGATGGTGGTCGAGGCAACCTGCCGCACCAGGGCCCAGCGTGTGCCGATGGTGGTCGAGGCAACCGCCCGCACCAGGGCCCAGCGTGTGCCGATGGTGATCGAGGCAACCGACCGCACCAGGGCCCAGCGTGTGCCGATGGTGCTCGAGGCAACCTGCCGCACCAGGGCCCAGCGTGTGCCGATGGTCGTCGAGGGAACCTGCCGCACCAGGGCCCAGCGTGTGCCGATGGTGGTCGAGGCAAGCGCCCGCACCAGGGCCCAGCGTGTGCCGATGGTGCTCGAGGCAACCGACCGCACCAGGGCCCAGCGTGTGCCGATGGTGGTCGAGGCAACCGCCCGCACCAGGGCCCAGCGTGTGCCGATGGTGGTCGAGGCAACCTGCCGCACCAGGGCGGAGCGTGTGCCGATGGTGGTCGAGGCAAGCGCCCGCACCAGGGCCCAGCGTGTGCCGATGGTGGTCGAGGCAAGCGCCCGCACCAGGGCCCAGCGTGTGCCGATGGTGGTCGAGGCTGCCGATGGTGGTCGAGGCAACCTGCCGCACCAGGGCCCAGCGTGTGCCGATGGTGCTCGAGGCAACCGACCGCACCAGGGCCCAGCGTGTGCCGAGCACCAAGCTGCCGCACCAGGGCCCAGCGTGTGCCGATGGTGGTCGAGGCAACCGCCCGCACCAGGGCCCAGCGTGTGCCGATGGTGCTCGAGGCAACCTGCCGCACCAGGGCCCAGCGTGTGCCGATGGTCGTCGAGGGAACCTGCCGCACCAGGGCCCAGCGTGTGCCGATGGTGGTCGAGGCAAGCGCCCGCACCAGGGCCCAGCGTGTGCCGATGGTGCTCGAGGCAACCGACCGCACCAGGGCCCAGCGTGTGCCGATGGTGCTCGAGGCAACCTGCCGCACCAGGGCCCAGCGTGTGCCGATGGTGGTCGAGGCAAGCGCCCGTGTCACGCCCTGGGCGGGCGCGCCAGGCACATCAGCCAGACCAGCAGGCGAGCCAGCAGCTAAGGCCCGCAGACCAGGCGTGCTGGCGGGTATCAGTGCGCAAAGCCTATCAAACGAGCTCCAAACGCCCGCCCATCTTGCAGGCCAACTCATGAGACCAAGGCCTGGCATTTGGGCTGCCCGCACCACATCCAGAAGGGCCCGAGGTGCTGGATACGCAAGGGAAGCTTCTGGAACCAGGCAGGATCAGCATCAGCATCCTGGCAGATTTGGTTGACCCTGAAAATCAGGAACCAGCATCTTGATTAAATGTAATCCCATGATTGTAGCCTTTATTTTAGGGATTTGCCATTAAGTTGTAGCTGGAGCCTCAACTATAAATAGAGGGCTGCTCCACCCTCATTTGTACACCATCAAACACTTCTGTTTCAGTGAATACAAGAGCATTTCCAGAATTCTGTTTTCCTGTCCTGTTTCTCTTTAACTTGCGTAATCAGCCCTTCCCTTTGTTCTAGTGCCCGCACGCTTGTGTTTTAGGCTGACTTAGGCATCAAGGACGAGATTCCAAGCCTAAGGCCGCACGGATTCTGAGTCTAAGGTCGGAGCCCGTGACAGTTGGTATCAGAGCGAGTTCGATTCTGCGTGTTTGTGTTGTGCAGGTTAGATCGTGATTGAGGAGATGGCATCCCAAAGCGACGTTGCTAGCCAACAACCAGAGGCCCAGGAGCATGGGCGAGGAAGAGGCAAGAAAGCTTGTTCTAGAGATATCTGGTCTACCATGGACGGTAGGCTGGCCAAGGTGGAGGTGACCATAGGCGACATGGGGGAGAAGCTGGAGGAAGTAGAAACTCACATTGCATCGCTAGACTCCATGGGGGAGGAGATCCAAAGTGAGCTAGCAGCTGCTCTCAACAATGGCCTGGATGAGATCACCCGAAAGAATGAATCCTTGGAGGCGGAAGTTCTGACTTTGCGAGATGGCATGGAGGCCATGCGCAATGGCATGGAGGCCATGCGCCAGCAGATGGAGGAGCTTACCAGTGAGCTCGTTACTTGCAAGACTGCCATTGGGAATGGCATGTTTGCTGGAGTGTCCAGATCCAGATTGGATGTCCCCAAGCCTAAGGAGTTTAAGGGGACTAGGGCGGCCAAGGAAGTAGACAATTACCTTTGGGGTATGGAGCAGTATTTCCAGGCCATGGGCATGCAAGACGAGGCGATAAAGGTAAGCACCGCTGCTATGTATCTCACTGATGTAGCCTTATTGTGGTGGAGGCGCAGGTGTGATGATGTCAGGCGTGGGAACGCCAAGATTGGAACCTGGGCAGAGTTCCAAAAAGAGTTCAGAGAACAATTTTACCCGGAGTATGCCGATGATGAGGCACGGGCAAAGTTGCGCAGGTTGAGCCAGCAAGGGAACATAAGAGAGTATGTTCAAAAATTCTCTGAACTGATGCTACAGATCTCGGATCTAGGCGAGAAGGATGCATTCTTTGCTTTCATGGATGGGCTGAAGCCGTGGGTGAAGCATGAGCTACAAAGGAGGGGAGTTCATGACTTGGCTAAAGCCATGACCACTGCCGAGGCGTTGATAGAGTTCAAGCCTCTGAACAAGTTTGAGTCTACCAAGCCCAAGGGTAAGGGCAGGGACGATAGGGACCGGAAGAAGCAGTCCAATGGGAAGGACCGTGACCGGGAGTCCAAGGATGGAGACCGAGACCGTTCAACCAAGGATGGCGAGAGGAAGCCATCAGCAGGCAAGTGGAAAGCAAAGGGGGACCGAGAACCACTAGCATGCTACCTATGTGGAGGGAGCCACATAGCGCGCAATTGCCCGCAGAAGGGCAAGCTGGCTGCTGTAGACAGGGAGTCTGACGAGGAGCCAGAGTCAGGGGCAGCAAAGCTTGGGTCGTTGGTGCTCAATGCTGTCCAGAGTAAGGGGAGCCGCAAGCCAAAGGGCTTGATGTTTGCGGATCTGATGGTTGCGGGTCAGAAGGTGAGCGCACTGGTGGACACAGGTGCCTCACATCTTTTCATTTCAGGTGATGGAGCCCGGAAGCTCGGACTAAAGGTGCAGAAAGGGACTGGTACCATTAAGACGGTGAACTCCAAGGAAGTTCCAGCCATTGGAGTAGCACGGGGAGTGGAGTTGCAGCTTGGAGATTGGAAAGGCAAGGAGACCATTGAGGTAATACCCCTTGACGACTATGAGTTTGTGATTGGGTTGGATTTCCTTGTTCGGATTAACGCCCTCCTTGTGCCTTTTGCCGATTGTGTTTGCATCTTGGATGCACGGTGCCAATGCCTTGTACCATTGAGGAGAGGGTCTGGAGTTGGGTCACGGGTGGTGTCAGCCATCCAATTTGCCAAGGCGGTAAGTAGACAAGAAGACACCTTCTTGGCAGCCCTGAAATATGATGAGCCAAGGGAGAAGGAGACCGAGTCACCCTTGGAGGTGCTAAAGGTGCTGAAGACCTTTAGTGATGTGATGCCCGCAAAGCTGCCTAGCAAGCTACCACCTAAGAGGGAGGTGGACCACAAGATCGAGCTGGTGTCCGAGGCCAAGCCACCAGCCAGAGCCCCTTACCGAATGTCTCCACCAGAGTTGGAGGAGTTGAGGAAGCAGCTCAAGGAGTTAGTTGATGCTGGCTTCATCAGGCCATCGAAAGCACCCTATGGTGCACCGGTTCTATTCCAGCGCAAGCATGATGGGTCGTTGCGGCTGTGCATAGACTACCGGGCTTTGAACAAGCTGACCATTAAGAACAAGTACCCCATCCCACTCATTGCGGACTTGTTCGATCAACTTGGGAGCGCAAGGTGGTTCACCAAGCTGGATTTGAGGTCAGGCTATTATCAAGTCAGGATCGCGGAGGGAGATGAGCAAAAGACAGCATGTGTCACTCGGTATGGTTCGTATGAGTTCTTGGTGATGCCTTTCGGACTCACGAATGCCCCAGCAACATTCTGCACCCTTATGAACAAGGTACTTCAGTCATTCCTTGATCGGTTTGTTGTGGTTTATTTGGATGACATTGTGATCTACAGCCAGACTTTGGGAGAGCATGTAGACCACTTGAGACAGGTGTTCGAGGTGTTGCGGGCGCACAAGCTGTTTGTCAAGAGGGAGAAGTGCTCATTCGCCCAGCAGGAGATCCCATTCCTTGGCCACATAGTGGGAGGTGGCAGGATACGCATGGATGAAGGCAAGATAGACGCCATCCTGGAGTGGCAACCGCCAGCCAAGGTCACTGAGTTGAGATCGTTCCTTGGGCTGGTTAACTACTACAGGCGCTTCATCAAGGGTCACTCAGCAATAGCCACGCCATTGACTGACTTGCTCAAGAAAGGGAGAGCATGGGAGTGGAGCGCAGGGTGCCAGGAAGCCTTTGATAGGTTGAAGCGGGCTATGACCGAGGAGCCAGTCTTGGCCTTGCCAGACCATGCCAAGCCGTATGAGGTGCATACGGACGCATCAGACTTTGCCATAGGGGGCGTGTTGATGCAAGAGGGACGTCCAGTCGCGTTTGAGAGCAGGAAGCTGAACGAGACTGAACGTAAGTACACGGTCCAAGAGAAGGAGATGACTGCAGTGGTGCACTGCTTGCGCACTTGGCGCCATTACCTGTTGGGGTCGAGGTTCGTGGTGAGAACGGACAATGTGGCGACCAGCTACTTCCAGACGCAGAAGAAGCTGTCCCCCAAGCAGGCGAGATGGCAAGATTTTCTTGCAGAATTTGATTTCCAGATGGAGTACAAGCCAGGACGGGCGAACCTAGTGGCAGACGCCCTGAGCAGGAAGGCTAACCTTGCTGCCATTAGCCAACCAGAGGGGTCACTGGTGCCGCGCATCAAGGAGGGACTTGCGCATGATCCTACAGCCAAGGCTCTGATGGAGTACGCCCAGCAAGGTAAGACTAGGCGGTTTTGGTTGCAGGATGGGTTGCTGTACACCAGGGGCAGTAGACTGTTTGTGCCGCAGCACGGGAAGCTCCGCAAGGAAGTTTTGCAAGAGTGTCATGATTCAAGGTGGGCTGGACACCCAGGAGTAAGCCGCACCTTGGCGCTGATCGAGGACCGGTACTACTGGCCGCACATGAGGGACGATGTGGAGGCCTATGTGAAGACTTGTCTTGTGTGCCAACAGGACAAGGTGGAGCTCAAGAAACCAGGGGGTCTCTTGGAGCCATTGCCAGTGCCAGAGCGACCATGGGAGAGTGTTTCTCTGGACTTTATAGTCGGTCTACCCAAGACAGAGGGGTTTGGAAGCATCATGGTAGTGGTGGACAGGTTTTCCAAGTATGGAATCTTCATTCCAGCAACCAAGGAGTGCCCAGCCGAGGAGGCAGCTCGATTGTTCCTGAAGAACATGGTGAAGTACTGGGGAGTGCCGAGGACCATTGTTAGTGATCGGGACGGGCGTTTCACGGGCAGGTTCTGGACTGAGTTGTTCAAGCTGTTGGGGTCAGACTTGAACTTTTCCACCAGCATGCATCCGCAGACCGATGGGCAGACAGAACGTGTGAATGGACTACTGGAGGTCTACCTCAGGCACTATGTGAGTGCCACACAAAGGGACTGGCCAAAGCTACTGGATATTGCGCAGTTTTCCTACAACTTGCAAAGGAGCGAGGCAACGAACCAGAGCCCATTTGAGGTTGTGACAGGGCAACAACCACTAACACCCGGTTCGATTGCTGCAGGTTATACAGGGCCGAATCCAGCAGCATACAAGTTTGCCAAGGCATGGCAGGAGCAAGCTGACTTGGCCAGAGTTTGTCTACACAAGGCGGCCAAGAGGTCGAAGAAGTGGGCAGACCAGAAGAGGCGGGATGTGCAGTTCCAGGTTGGAGACTTGGTGTTGGTGAAGCTGCATCCCATTGTGCGCCACAGGGGGCTGCACAAAGGCCTAGTCCGGAGGTATGAGGGACCTTTCCGAGTAGTCAAGAGAGTAGGCAAGGTTGCCTACAAGCTGGATATGCCACCCAAGCCGAGGGTACACCCGGTGTTCCATGTGAGCATGCTCAAGCCGTTCCATGAGGATGAGGGAGATCCAGGACGGGCAAAGTCAAAGCGTGCACCGTTGGGAGCAAGGGCCTCATATGAGAAGGAGGTCCACAGCATTATGGCTGACCGGGAAGTGAGACGGAAGAACTATCAACCAAGACATGAGTACTTGGTGCGCTGGAAGGGACTTCCAGACAGTGAGGCGAGCTGGGAACCAGCAGAGGACTTATGGCAGTTCGGGGACCAGATCAGGCAGTACCATGCAGAAGACGCAACGAGGGCGTTGCGCAATCAGGTGGGGGAGAATGTCACGCCCTGGGCGGGCGCGCCAGGCACATCAGCCAGACCAGCAGGCGAGCCAGCAGCTAAGGCCCGCAGACCAGGCGTGCTGGCGGGTATCAGTGCGCAAAGCCTATCAAACGAGCTCCAAACGCCCGCCCATCTTGCAGGCCAACTCATGAGACCAAGGCCTGGCATTTGGGCTGCCCGCACCACATCCAGAAGGGCCCGAGGTGCTGGATACGCAAGGGAAGCTTCTGGAACCAGGCAGGATCAGCATCAGCATCCTGGCAGATTTGGTTGACCCTGAAAATCAGGAACCAGCATCTTGATTAAATGTAATCCCATGATTGTAGCCTTTATTTTAGGGATTTGCCATTAAGTTGTAGCTGGAGCCTCAACTATAAATAGAGGGCTGCTCCACCCTCATTTGTACACCATCAAACACTTCTGTTTCAGTGAATACAAGAGCATTTCCAGAATTCTGTTTTCCTGTCCTGTTTCTCTTTAACTTGCGTAATCAGCCCTTCCCTTTGTTCTAGTGCCCGCACGCTTGTGTTTTAGGCTGACTTAGGCATCAAGGACGAGATTCCAAGCCTAAGGCCGCACGGATTCTGAGTCTAAGGTCGGAGCCCGTGACACCCGCACCAGGGCCCAGCGTGTGCCGATGGTGGTCGAGGCAAGCGCCCGCACCAGGGCCCAGCGTGTGCCGATGGTGCTCGAGGCAACCGACCGCACCAGGGCCCAGCGTGTGCCGATGGTGGTCGAGGCAAGCGGCCGCACCAGGGCCCAGCGTGTGCCGATGGTGGTCGAGGCAAGCGCCCGCACCAGGGCCCAGCGTGTGCCGATGGTGGTCGAGGCAAGCGCCCGCACCAGGGCCCAACGTGTGCCGATGGTGCTGGGGGCAACCGCCCGCACCAGGGCCCATCGTGTGCCGATGGTGATCGAGGCAACCGCCCGCCCCAGGGCCCAGCGTGTGCCGATGGTGGTCGAGGCAA
>NW_028322948.1:12500-17500 GCF_047325235.1 Durio zibethinus | reverse complement strand
TCGAGGCAACAACCCACACCAGGGCCCAGCTTGTGCCGATGGCGGTCGAGGCAAGTGCCCGTACCGAAGGGCAGCCTATGCCGATGATGGTCGATGCATGTGCCATCACCATGCGTCATCATGTGCCATTGATGGTCGAGGCCTTGGCCGAAGTTCGATTTTGAGCCACGGTGCCCATGCTTGGCTCCAGCATGTGCTGGTGCCGCATTTTTTTCACTCGGGACAGCATCGCCGGAGCATCGCCGGAGTACCGCCGGAGAACCTGACCGGCGGCATTGGGGTTCCGACGATTGGGAGGGGGGCCGGGGGGGTGTGCGCACATGATGTGCGATGGGTGCTGGTACTTGGCCTTGTGTTGGCCCCCTATCCCTCATCAAACCTCTGAGAATTCACACCCCCTTAAAGAGCATTTGAGATTTTACAGGTTTGCTACCAGTAGCCGTTAAAGTGTCTGAAATGGGGACACTTTTTTCAAACGGTCACAAAATCTTCTCTACTTCGAGTTTTTAGCTGAATTTTTTTGTGCATGCCAACAAAAATAGAAGGATCATGCCTACAAAATTTGGGGCCAAAAATCCTTATAAAAAAATTTTAAAAAATCCCGAACCGCAAAAAGTTTCGAAAATCGTGAAAAATAGAAAACGAGTCATCCTCCAATGAAACTTCACGTGAAGGCTTAGGGGACCATTGTATGAATTTACAAGCCATAAAAATGGCATTGGCACGGCAGAAATTTGAAGATGTGCCTAAACCCACCAGGGCCCAGCGTGTGCCGATGGTGCTCGAGGCAACCGCCCGCACCAGGGCCCAGCGTGTGCCGATGGTGCTCGAGGCAACCGACCGCACCAGGGCCCAGCGTGTGCCGATGGTGGTCGAGGCAACCGCCCGCACCAGGGCCCAGCGTGTGCCGATGGTGGTCGAGGCAACCTGCCGCACCAGGGCGGAGCGTGTGCCGATGGTGGTCGAGGCAAGCGCCCGCACCAGGGCCCAGCGTGTGCCGATGGTGGTCGAGGCAAGCGCCCGCACCAGGGCCCAGCGTGTGCCGATGGTGGTCGAGGCTGCCGATGGTGGTCGAGGCAACCTGCCGCACCAGGGCCCAGCGTGTGCCGATGGTGCTCGAGGCAACCGACCGCACCAGGGCCGAGCGTGTGCCGATGGTGCTCGAGGCAAGCTGCCGCACCAGGGCCCAGCGTGTGCCGATGGTGGTCGAGGCAACCGCCCGCACCAGGGCCCAGCGTGTGCCGATGGTGATCGAGGCAACCGACCGCACCAGGGCCCAGCGTGTGCCGATGGTGCTCGAGGCAACCTGCCGCACCAGGGCCCAGCGTGTGCCGATGGTCGTCGAGGGAACCTGCCGCACCAGGGCCCAGCGTGTGCCGATGGTGGTCGAGGCAAGCGCCCGCACCAGGGCCCAGCGTGTGCCGATGGTGCTCGAGGCAACCGACCGCACCAGGGCCCAGCGTGTGCCGATGGTGCTCGAGGCAACCTGCCGCACCAGGGCCCAGCGTGTGCCGATGGTGCTCGAGGCAACCTGCCGCACCAGGGCCCAGCGTGTGCCGATGGTGCTCGAGGCAACCGACCGCACCAGGGCCCAGCGTGTGCCGATGGTGGTCGAGGCAAGCGGCAGCACCAGGGCCCAGCGTGTGCCGATGGTGGTCGAGGCAAGCGCCCGCACCAGGGCCCAGCGTGTGCCGATGGTGGTCGAGGCAAGCGCCCGCACCAGGGCCCAACGTGTGCCGATGGTGCTGGGGGCAACCGCCCGCACCAGGGCCCAGCGTGTGCCGATGGTGATCGAGGCAACCGCACGCCCCAGGGCCCAGCGTGTGCCGATGGTGGTCGAGGCAAGCGCCCGCACCAGTGCCCAGCGTGTGCCGATGGTGGTCGAGGCAAGCGCCCGCACCAGGGCCCAGCTTTTGCCGATGGTGATCGAGGCAACCGGCCGCTCCAGGGCCCAGCGTGTGCCGATGGTTATCGGGGCAACCGGCCGCACCAGGGCCCAGGGTCTGCCGATGGTGCTCGAGGCAACCGCCCGCACCAAGGCTCAGCATGTGCCGCTGGTGATCGAGGCAACAACCCACACCAGGGCCCAGCTTGTGCCGATGGCGGTCGAGGCAAGTGCCCGTACCGAAGGGCAGCCTATGCCGATGATGGTCGATGCATGTGCCATCACCATGCGTCATCATGTGCCATTGATGGTCGAGGCCTTGGCCGAAGTTCGATTTTGAGCCACGGTGCCCATGCTTGGCTCCAGCATGTGCTGGTGCCGCATTTTTTTCACTCGGGACAGCATCGCCGGAGCATCGCCGGAGTACCGCCGGAGAACCTGACCGGCGGCATTGGGGTTCCGGCGATTGGGAGGGGGGCCGGGGGGGTGTGCGCACATGATGTGCGATGGGTGCTGGTACTTGGCCTTGTGTTGGCCCCCTATCCCTCATCAAACCTCTGAGAATTCACACCCCCTTAAAGAGCATTTGAGATTTTACAGGTTTGCTACCAGTAGCCGTTAAAGTGTCTGAAATGGGGACACTTTTTTCAAACGGTCACAAAATCTTCTCTACTTCGAGTTTTTAGCTGAATTTTTTTGTGCATGCCAACAAAAATAGAAGGATCATGCCTACAAAATTTGGGGCCAAAAATCCTTATAAAAAAATTTTAAAAAATCCCGAACCGCAAAAAGTTTCGAAAATCGTGAAAAATAGAAAACGAGTCATCCTCCAACGAAACTTCACGTGAAGGCTTAGGGGACCATTGTATGAATTTACAAGCCATAAAAATGGCATTGGCACGGCAGAAATTTGAAGATGTGCCTAAACCCACCAGGGCCCAGCGTGTGCCGATGGTGCTCGAGGCAACCGCCCGCACCAGGGCCCAGCGTGTGCCGATGGTGCTCGAGGCAAGCGCCCGCACCAGGGCCCAGCGTGTGCCGATGGTGGTCGAGGCAACCGCCCGCACCAGGGCCGATAGTGTGCCGATGGTGCTCGAGGCAACCTGTCGCACCAGGGCCCAGCATGTGCCGATGGTGATCGAGGCAACCTGCCGCACCAGGGCCCAGCGTGTGCCGATGGTGGTCGAGGCAAGTTCCCGCACCAGGGCCCAGCGTGTGCCGATGGTGGTCGAGGCAAGTTCCCGCACCAGGGCCCAGCGTGTGCCGATGGTGCTCGAGGCAACCTGCCGCACCAGGGCCCAGCGTCTGCCGATGGTGCTCGAGGCAACCTGCCGCACCAGGGCCCAGCGTGTGCGGATGGTGGTCGAGGCAAGCGCCCGCACCAGGGCCCAGCGTGTGCCGATGGTGGTCGAGGCAAGCGCCCGCACCAGGGCCCAGCGTGTGCCGATGGTGGTCGAGGCAAGCGCCCGCACCAGGGCCCAGCGTGTGCCGATGGTGGTCGAGGCAACCGCCCGCACCAGGGCCCAGCGTGTGCCGATGGTGCTCGAGGCAACCTGCCGCACCAGGGCCCAGCGTGTGCCGATGGTGCTCGAGGCAACCGACCGCACCAGGGCCGAGCGTGTGCCGATGGTGGTCGAGGCAAGCGCCCGCACCAGGGCCCAGCGTGTGCCGATGGTGGTCGAGGCAACCTGCCGCACCAGGGCCCAGCGTGTGCCGATGGTGGTCGAGGCAACCGCCCGCACCAGGGCCCAGCGTGTGCCGATGGTGATCGAGGCAACCGACCGCACCAGGGCCCAGCGTGTGCCGATGGTGCTCGAGGCAACCTGCCGCACCAGGGCCCAGCGTGTGCCGATGGTCGTCGAGGGAACCTGCCGCACCAGGGCCCAGCGTGTGCCGATGGTGGTCGAGGCAAGCGCCCGCACCAGGGCCCAGCGTGTGCCGATGGTGCTCGAGGCAACCGACCGCACCAGGGCCCAGCGTGTGCCGATGGTGGTCGAGGCAACCGCCCGCACCAGGGCCCAGCGTGTGCCGATGGTGGTCGAGGCAACCTGCCGCACCAGGGCGGAGCGTGTGCCGATGGTGGTCGAGGCAAGCGCCCGCACCAGGGCCCAGCGTGTGCCGATGGTGGTCGAGGCAAGCGCCCGCACCAGGGCCCAGCGTGTGCCGATGGTGGTCGAGGCTGCCGATGGTGGTCGAGGCAACCTGCCGCACCAGGGCCCAGCGTGTGCCGATGGTGCTCGAGGCAACCGACCGCACCAGGGCCGAGCGTGTGCCGAGCACCAAGCTGCCGCACCAGGGCCCAGCGTGTGCCGATGGTGGTCGAGGCAACCGCCCGCACCAGGGCCCAGCGTGTGCCGATGGTGCTCGAGGCAACCTGCCGCACCAGGGCCCAGCGTGTGCCGATGGTCGTCGAGGGAACCTGCCGCACCAGGGCCCAGCGTGTGCCGATGGTGGTCGAGGCAAGCGCCCGCACCAGGGCCCAGCGTGTGCCGATGGTGCTCGAGGCAACCGACCGCACCAGGGCCCAGCGTGTGCCGATGGTGCTCGAGGCAACCTGCCGCACCAGGGCCCAGCGTGTGCCGATGGTGGTCGAGGCAAGCGCCCGCACCAGGGCCCAGCGTGTGCCGATGGTGGTCGAGGCAAGCGCCCGCACCAGGGCCCAGCGTGTGCCGATGGTGCTCGAGGCAACCGACCGCACCAGGGCCCAGCGTGTGCCGATGGTGGTCGAGGCAAGCGGCCGCACCAGGGCCCAGCGTGTGCCGATGGTGGTCGAGGCAAGCGCCCGCACCAGGGCCCAGCGTGTGCCGATGGTGGTCGAGGCAAGCGCCCGCACCAGGGCCCAACGTGTGCCGATGGTGCTGGGGGCAACCGCCCGCACCAGGGCCCATCGTGTGCCGATGGTGATCGAGGCAACCGCCCGCCCCAGGGCCCAGCGTGTGCCGATGGTGGTCGAGGCAAGCGCCCGCACCAGTGCCCAGCGTGTGCCGATGGTGGTCGAGGCAAGCGCCCGCACCAGGGCCCAGCTTTTGCCGATGGTGATCGAGGCAACCGGCCGCTCCAGGGCCCAGCGTGTGCCGATGGTTATCGGGGCAACCGGCCGCACCAGGGCCCAGGG
>NW_028322948.1:0-2500 GCF_047325235.1 Durio zibethinus | reverse complement strand
GGCCCAGCTTGTGCCGATGGCGGTCGAGGCAAGTGCCCGTACCGAAGGGCAGCCTATGCCGATGATGGTCGATGCATGTGCCATCACCATGCGTCATCATGTGCCATTGATGGTCGAGGCCTTGGCCGAAGTTCGATTTTGAGCCACGGTGCCCATGCTTGGCTCCAGCATGTGCTGGTGCCGCATTTTTTTCACTCGGGACAGCATCGCCGGAGCATCGCCGGAGTACCGCCGGAGAACCTGACCGGCGGCATTGGGGTTCCGACGATTGGGAGGGGGGCCGGGGGGGTGTGCGCACATGATGTGCGATGGGTGCTGGTACTTGGCCTTGTGTTGGCCCCCTATCCCTCATCAAACCTCTGAGAATTCACACCCCCTTAAAGAGCATTTGAGATTTTACAGGTTTGCTACCAGTAGCCGTTAAAGTGTCTGAAATGGGGACACTTTTTTCAAACGGTCACAAAATCTTCTCTACTTCGAGTTTTTAGCTGAATTTTTTTGTGCATGCCAACAAAAATAGAAGGATCATGCCTACAAAATTTGGGGCCAAAAATCCTTATAAAAAAATTTTAAAAAATCCCGAACCGCAAAAAGTTTCGAAAATCGTGAAAAATAGAAAACGAGTCATCCTCCAATGAAACTTCACGTGAAGGCTTAGGGGACCATTGTATGAATTTACAAGCCATAAAAATGGCATTGGCACGGCAGAAATTTGAAGATGTGCCTAAACCCACCAGGGCCCAGCGTGTGCCGATGGTGCTCGAGGCAACCGCCCGCACCAGGGCCCAGCGTGTGCCGATGGTGCTCGAGGCAACCGACCGCACCAGGGCCCAGCGTGTGCCGATGGTGGTCGAGGCAACCGCCCGCACCAGGGCCCAGCGTGTGCCGATGGTGGTCGAGGCAACCTGCCGCACCAGGGCGGAGCGTGTGCCGATGGTGGTCGAGGCAAGCGCCCGCACCAGGGCCCAGCGTGTGCCGATGGTGGTCGAGGCAAGCGCCCGCACCAGGGCCCAGCGTGTGCCGATGGTGGTCGAGGCTGCCGATGGTGGTCGAGGCAACCTGCCGCACCAGGGCCCAGCGTGTGCCGATGGTGCTCGAGGCAACCGACCGCACCAGGGCCGAGCGTGTGCCGATGGTGCTCGAGGCAAGCTGCCGCACCAGGGCCCAGCGTGTGCCGATGGTGGTCGAGGCAACCGCCCGCACCAGGGCCCAGCGTGTGCCGATGGTGATCGAGGCAACCGACCGCACCAGGGCCCAGCGTGTGCCGATGGTGCTCGAGGCAACCTGCCGCACCAGGGCCCAGCGTGTGCCGATGGTCGTCGAGGGAACCTGCCGCACCAGGGCCCAGCGTGTGCCGATGGTGGTCGAGGCAAGCGCCCGCACCAGGGCCCAGCGTGTGCCGATGGTGCTCGAGGCAACCGACCGCACCAGGGCCCAGCGTGTGCCGATGGTGCTCGAGGCAACCTGCCGCACCAGGGCCCAGCGTGTGCCGATGGTGCTCGAGGCAACCTGCCGCACCAGGGCCCAGCGTGTGCCGATGGTGGTCGAGGCAAGCGCCCGCACCAGGGCCCAGCGTGTGCCGATGGTGCTCGAGGCAACCGACCGCACCAGGGCCCAGCGTGTGCCGATGGTGGTCGAGGCAAGCGGCAGCACCAGGGCCCAGCGTGTGCCGATGGTGGTCGAGGCAAGCGCCCGCACCAGGGCCCAGCGTGTGCCGATGGTGGTCGAGGCAAGCGCCCGCACCAGGGCCCAACGTGTGCCGATGGTGCTGGGGGCAACCGCCCGCACCAGGGCCCAGCGTGTGCCGATGGTGATCGAGGCAACCGCCCGCCCCAGGGCCCAGCGTGTGCCGATGGTGGTCGAGGCAAGCGCCCGCACCAGTGCCCAGCGTGTGCCGATGGTGGTCGAGGCAAGCGCCCGCACCAGGGCCCAGCTTTTGCCGATGGTGATCGAGGCAACCGGCCGCTCCAGGGCCCAGCGTGTGCCGATGGTTATCGGGGCAACCGGCCGCACCAGGGCCCAGGGTCTGCCGATGGTGCTCGAGGCAACCGCCCGCACCAAGGCTCAGCATGTGCCGCTGGTGATCGAGGCAACAACCCACACCAGGGCCCAGCTTGTGCCGATGGCGGTCGAGGCAAGTGCCCGTACCGAAGGGCAGCCTATGCCGATGATGGTCGATGCATGTGCCATCACCATGCGTCATCATGTGCCATTGATGGTCGAGGCCTTGGCCGAAGTTCGATTTTGAGCCACGGTGCCCATGCTTGGCTCCAGCATGTGCTGGTGCCGCATTTTTTTCACTCGGGACAGCATCGCCGGAGCATCGCCGGAGTACCGCCGGAGAACCTGACCGGCGGCATTGGGGTTCCGGCGATTGGGAGGGGGGCCGGGGGGGTGTGCGCACATGATGTGCGATGGGTGCTGGTACTTGGCCTTGTGTTGGCCCCCTATCCCTCATCAAACCTCTGAGAATTCACACCCCCTTAAAGAGCATTTGAGA
>NW_028322947.1:10000-15000 GCF_047325235.1 Durio zibethinus | reverse complement strand
AGAAAGAACCCATTATTTGAATGAAGTGAAGTGCCAAACTTGTGGGCGGGGATAAATAGATCTATTTATCTACGATCGAATTATATTTGTTCGATACACTGTTGTCAATATGATTGTAAATTTTGAATATAAATGTTGAGAAAAGAATAAAGAATATAAAAAAGACTATAAAAAAATACAATGAAAAAAAGAATTAAGTCAATTTTTTTTTTTTTTTTTATTATATTGTATTTTTTTATTATTAATTATTAATAATATTTATTATTATAATATTTATTATTTTTATTATTAATAATATTTATTATTATAATATTTATTATTTTTATTATTAATAATATTTATTATTATAATATTTATTATTTTTATTATTATAATATTTATTATTATAATATTTATTATTATAATATTTATTATTAATTATTTATTATTAATTATTATTATTTATTATTAATTATTATTAATATTTTCTATTTTTATATGTTATTTTTTCTTGTTATTTTCTCTGTTTTTTTATCTTATTTTATGTTATTTTTTTTTTTTTATCTTATTTTATGTTATTTTTTTAAATGCAATTACTTCATTTATTCAATTGATCTTTTTTCTCTATATTTTATATCAATAAAATTAGCTCAATAAAATCTGTTATAGAACACGGTATTCTATAGTAGCAAAGCAATAAGAAATACGAATAATAAATAAAAAAGTATGAATAAAACAAAAGAGGGGGGAGGAAATTATAAAGAAAAATTTATACAAAGCTAGATATGAGTCATCCACCCCCTCTTTTTTGTATTTCATTAATTGAATTTTGTTTGATTAAGACTAAGTTCCGTAAAAACCCCGGCCTTCTTTAAAATATCATGGACAGTTCCTGTGGGTTGAGCTCCTTTTTCAAGGAAATAGAGAATAGCGGGAACATTCAAATGGGTTTGATTATTTATCGGATCATAAAAACCAACTTTTCGAAGATCTCTTCCCTCTCTTCGGGATCGAACATCAATTGCAACGATTCGATAAACGGCTCATTGGGATAGATGTAGTTAAATAATACCCCCCCCCTAGAAACGTATAAGAAGTTTTCTCCTCGTACGGCTCGAGAAAAAAAAAAAAAAATGATTAAAAGTTATGTCTATTAAAAGTTATGTCTATGTATGGAATTATAATGTATGTAATTAGAATGTCAAAAAGATCCATAAACCCGGCAAATCAATTAGACATTTAAACCCGTCTTTTTTTTTTCAAAAAAAAAGAAGAAAAAAGCATTCGTACTCTCATAACTCAAGTCAAATAACTCTCAAAATGCTCAAAAAAAAATCCTTAGGCATTCTTTTATTGAGTGGTCTCTAACCCCTTTTTTTGTTTGTCTCGTTTAGAATCGATTTCGATTCTTCATTTTGATCTAGTTGTTGAGACAATTGAAAAGGGTATTTCCTTGTTCTAGGATCCTTTATCTTTGTCTTGAATCATTGGGTTTAGACATTACTTCGGCGATATTTAATCATTTCAAAAATGGCAGCAACATGCCCCTTTTTCTCTCTTTTTTTCTTTCTATCAAAGAATCATATGAACGATTAATTCCCGCATTATACACTTTTGATCGAAAGAGTTTTACCAATTCCAACAATTTTTCTTTTTGATTTGAAAATAGTTTGAATCGGAGCTTTTCGATTTCTATATCAAAAATAGACTTACGAAGTTGTTCCAACTTATTTATTTCCATTAATTAACCCTAGATCCTTGCCCCTGAAAAATGGATGTTTCTCTTCGAGCTCCATCCTGTACTATTTACATTACAACCCAACAAAAAGACGGATTATAATAGAACAGAACAAAGGATGTCGAGCCAAAAGCACCTTCATTTCTACATAATGGAAGGTGGTGGGTTTTGACATCCACAGCCGATCATGTCCTTCAAGTCGCACGTTGCTTTCTACCACATCGTTTCAAACGAAGTTTTACCATAACATTCCTCTAGTTTGGAACATTGATTCAATTATGGAATCATGAATAGTCATTGGTTCAGTCGATACATAGTAATCTATCTATACTTTTTCCTTCTATATGAAATCAATTTCCTTCTATATGAATCTATATGAAATAAATAGATAATTTAGGAAGAAAAAGCCTCAATAAGAATTCAAATTAACCCATATTGTATGAATACAATATATTTTTATTTTTTTATACTTTTATTAATATTAAGCTTTTCTATTCTAATTAATAAGAAATTAATAATATAATTAATAATAATAATATTACGAATATTATAAATAACACAAATAAACTAATCTTTTTGAATCTGCCTTGCATCTTCAAATAACTCGATAGATCAAATAACTCGATAGAATAGATTCGCCAATCTCACAGTTCTTCGAGTGCCAATCTTAAGAAATCATTAAAAATCAAAAGCAAGAATCACATTTTCTCCAATATTTGACTCTTAGAAAGAAGGTTGTTAAAAAAAAAAGAGCAATTTAGATTCGGATATCGTTATTCTGATATATAAAAAGAGTAGGCTCTGGGACGAAAGGATTCGAACCTTCGAATAGCGGGACCAAAACCCGTTGCCTTACCACTCGGCCACGCCCCATTTAGATTTCTATTTGAAACTACTAAACACTAATATGGGTATTCCCTGTTCGTCAATTCCAGTTCCAAATAACTATGGAATAGATTAGATTCTTGCTAGGATTTTGGCACGTATGGATAGAGAATTAAACCGAATTTATTGATCATTACATATAATTCAATTAAGATATTGTATGAAAGTATGATTTCTTCTATTCTCTTGTAAGAATTGAAGGCTTTTTGATTGGGTGAGTTCAAAGAAGTATTGTTTAGTCTGCCTTATTTTCCTTTCTTCATTTTTTTCCTTATATCAAAAAACATATTAATAACTCAATCAAAATTATCTCCAAGAACAAAATTTTGTTATGCTTAATCTTAATATCTTTAATTTGATCTGTATCTGTTTGAATTCTGCCCTTTTTTCGAGTAGTTTTTTATTCGCCAAATTGCCCGAGGCCTATGCTTTTTTGAATCCAATCGTAGATTTTATGCCAGTAATACCTGTTCTCTTTTTTCTCTTAGCCTTTGTTTGGCAAGCTGCTGTAAGTTTTCGATGAGATCCTTAATACTGTCCTAGAAAAATTCATGATTTATTCAAGAAAAAAAAATTGTAACAATTGAAAAGATTAGATAAGTCTTACACTATGAACACTATGAACGAACCGAACCCTCAATTCAAAGATTGAAATTCTTGGATAGCCATGATAAAGCTGGATCATCCCATTTCCTCATTCTGACCCTTTTTCGCCGAAGAACCCTATTTGGATTAAAGTCCGCCACAATATATAATTGTTGGTATAAAAGAATTTTTTTTTGTAATGAAAAACTCAACTCTTATTATAAATGAATTTCTGAAAATTCTTTTCGATTTCTAGAAATTCTAGAAATCACTTTATTTCTTGGTGTCAAAATAGGCTATGTAGTATAAAAACGAGGAATCTATTTTCGTATAAAAATAGAAAAATAAAAATTGCGTATAATTGCGTATATATATAAATAGAAAAATAAAAATTGCGTATAATTGCGTATATAAATAGAAAAATAAAAACGAAGAATCCATTCTCTTCTTTTTACAAAAAAATTCTATGGGAGGTTGTACAATGCGTAATCTTAAATTCGTTGTTTACACCGCAACGATATTCTTTGTTTCTCTCTTCATCTTCGGACTCCTATCTAATGATCCGGGACGTAATCCTGGTAATCCTGGACGGGAAGAATAAAAAAGGGAGAGTTCCTTGCTTCATTTTTATAAATGGTATTAGGATTTGATCTATTCCACTGTCAAAAACCGAAATGGAAAGAGAGGGATTCGAACCCTCGGTACGAATAACTCGCACAACGGATTAGCAATCCGACGCTTTAGTCCACTCAGCCATCTCTCCTAATTTAGAAAAGATAATTACTATGTTACAGTTACAGCACGCAAAAAGAAATGCTTGAAAAAAGCCCTCTTTCCTTTGTTATATAGACCTTTGTTATTTTGTTATATAGATTTTTATTTATTTATATTTTTATTTATTTATATTAATATATTAATTATATTAATTTTTATTTATTTATATTAATATTAGAGTATTATTAATCTTATTAGGGTATTATTAATCTATATATCTATAGATTCTTAATTTTATTATATAGAATATAAATATATACAACTTTTATCAGTAATTCCATTTCATTTTGATTTCGCTCAAAAGGGACTTTTTTATTTCCAATTTCCACGGACCGGCCGGGTACTGACCCGGCCGGGCTCATTTTTTTATTTTCAACTCAAATAAATAATTTTTTCTATGATTCTGCGATCTGACTTGTTGTAACAAAAAAATCTTGTTATTGGATTGAATCAACAATCAGAAGCAGAAGAAGTACTATTTCCGTTCCTATGATATAGAATCCAAATATCATTTCGATTCTTTCTTTTCTTCCTCTTTCTTTTTATTTACATTTATTTTACTAGAATAACTAGAATAAATAATAAAAAAAACTATGGATTTTTGCACAATCCATTTTTATGTTATGACTAAGTTCTTTTGTCGAACCCTATCTATCAAAACTCCTATAACAAAGGAAAGAAGTTTTTATTTAGTTATTTTTATTTAGTTATTTAAATGAAATAACTACTCTTTTCCTAATTTTATCAAGTCTTCTGACAAAAGGCGGCAAGGCTCTAATTTTCAGGATTTTTTATCCCCCTATCTTGTGATCCTATCTTGATTACGCCCAATTCCCCTGTTCGACAAAGGGTCTCTTTATATACAATAATCGCATTGTAGCGGGTATAGTTTAGTGGTAAAAGTGTGATTCGTTCTATTAATCCCCTTAATAGTTAAGGGGTCCTTCGGTTTGATTCATATTCCGAGCAAAAACTTTATTTCTTAAAAGGATTTAATCCTTTACCTCTCAACGAAAGATTTGAGGAAGAATATACATTC
>NW_028322947.1:5000-7500 GCF_047325235.1 Durio zibethinus | reverse complement strand
CATTATTTGATTCCAAATTCAGGGCAATGCCTATTGTACCCTCTTCAAATTCTACTAATTCACCTGCCATTACTTCATCAAGACCATGAATACGAGCAATGCCGTCGCCCACTTGAAGTACGGTACCAGTATTTACAATCTTTACTTCTCTATTATATTGCTCAATACGTTCACGGATAATATTACTAATTTCGTCGGCTCTAATAGTTACCATGAGTATTTCCTAATTATTTTTTGGAAGAAAAAAATAATGCCTACAGTAAAGTAAAAGGTAAAAAAAAGGACTAATCAGTTATTTCTTTCATCACCCCAAACAGGCCAATATTAGCGCTAATGGTACGTAAATGTAACTCGTTGTTTAAAGAACTATTCAGAGTTCCTAGAGCTCCTTGTAAAGCTTGTTGGAAAACCCGTTGTCGGACTTGATGAATCGCTCTTTGTTGTTCAAAATGAATGGTTTCGTTTTTGTAATTTTCTAATTGTTCCAAAATCTTATAAGTTGAATTAATCAAATTCAATTTGTCTCGTTCTATCTCAGAGTATCCATTCACTCGAAACCGATCTGCCTCCATTTCCACTTTCCGTAAGCGGGCCCGGGCTTTTTCCAGCTGTTCAATAGCCCCCCCGCGTAGTTCTTCTGAATTTCGAATAGTATTCAAGATCCTCTCTTTTCGATTATCTAATAAATCACTTAATGAAAGTAGATTATCTTTACATTCATTTTTTTTTTTTATTTCAAAAATTCCATGATCCCTTCCCGAACCAAACATGAATATTTCGATTCATTTGGCTCTCACGCTCAATTATTTCTTATTTATTGGGACTTAATTCCCATATCTTTTTTTTTTTTCTAATGTAATGAGCTTACCCTCTCCCTCTCTTCTCTATTCATATTCCAAAATATCGAAACTGATCACTAATCCAAGACCAGAATATTCGGAGGATTCTTCTGACCAAAATAGAAAATATATCAAAAAACTAAACTAAAAAGTATAATAAATAAATAATAAATAAAAAATTTACATATAATTAATTTATAATAATTTATAATTGTATAATTGTACTTAGAATTGTATAATGTATAATTGTAATTTGTCAGCAAAGTTGTTTCTTTTTTTTTTTTCTTCAAATTCAAAGAATTCTTCTCACTTTATACATAGGTCATCGATTCAGCATTGGAAAAAGGGGCTCGAATCGTTTTATCGACATGAGTGTTTTATATCGAAAAAACATTTTCCACTATTTGAAAATATTTCTGTATTTATTAACATAGTAGTAGAAAGAGTACCCTGCTGCATCTGAACTTCAAACAGTTTGGCCTTAACCATGTTAATGGTCCCGGATTATTGGTTAATAGAGAATCAAAGTCGATGTACCAATGAATGACGAAATGCTATGGTTCTTAAATATGATTTTGAAATTTATTCAGAAGTAATTCGCGGGATCATGCACTCTTTTCTTTCCTAGTTATAATGAAAAAAAGTGCAACTGGGTGAATCCAGCCTATTCTTGAAATAAACAACTCGCACACACTCCCTTTCCAAAAAAGATCAATACACCAAGGACTACACTTAGATTTATTGGATTTGTTGCTAAAATATCGGTATTAAATCCGAAACTCCCGGCGGATGGCCAGTGACCCAAGGAAAGGAAAGAATCGGTTACATTTTTCATATGATCTCCTATTTTATTTTAGATAGACTAAAAAAAAAAAAAAAGAACTCGGTTCTTTTTTTTGTATTATATCACTTTGACTCCTTTTCTATTTATTCTATTCTATCATATTTAGATTATTCTAATTATTCTAATTCTATGTATTTCTTTTTTTTTTTTAATAAATTATTAATTTATTATTAATATTAATTAATTTATTATTATTAAATTATTCATTATTATAAATTTTTATTTACCTACGTCTAAACGGAGTCAAAAATAGATTCTATTTAGCTAGAAATGTATTTTTTTTTTTCAGTTGAAAATTCCCAATAATAATGATACTTATTAGAATTAGGGGGGGGCGGGTTTCATGTCAATGGCAAAATACCTCATTTGTTGCAACACTCCTTTAAACAATAAAAAAGGTTTCTCTTGAACTAAGAAGGGGAAGGAAGAAAGCGAGTCAGTGTGATAATTCCTCATCCTCAAATTAATCCTTCCCATGGATTATTGTCCCAACAAATAAGTAATTGTAGGGGTGAAATCTTGATATAATTCGAAAAAGCGAGGAGTAAGTCCCAAGCCATAAAATAAGAAAAAAAAAATACACAATTCTCATGTTTATAGGATTAAACAAAGGGATTCGCAAATAAAAGTGCCAATGCTACAACCAGCCCATAAATTGTTAAAGCTTCCATAAAAGCCAAACTAAGCAATAAAGTACCTCGTATTTTTCCCTCTGCCTCGGGTTGTCTCGCGATACCTTCTACAGCTTGGCCCGCAGCAGTACCTTGACCAACTCCAGGTCCAATAGAAGCAAGCCCGACAGCCAACCCAGCAGCAA
>NW_028322946.1:2500-19491 GCF_047325235.1 Durio zibethinus | reverse complement strand
CGTAAAATAATTAATGGGGAACTGTTTCAATCAAATGTGCATTCCCCACTAACAAAGAATCACAAATTTCTGATTATACAGAAAATGAGGAGGACATAAGAAGAAGACGAAGAGATAAGAGAAAGCATAGAAAAGGAAATGCAAAGAAAGGAATGAGAAAAAAGAGAAAGCATAGAAGAGATACAAAAGGAGACAAAAGAAGAAAAAAGACAAGGTGAAGACGTGAATGACTTCCTGCTGGACGCAGCAGAATTTTGGGATATCGTCTTTTATGGTCAAGGACCAAGAGCATCATGTTTAAGCCAACCCAATCGATTTTAGAAAATATATTCTATTACCTTCATTGATAATAGCTAAAAACATTGTCCGTATATTATTATTTCAAATTCCTGAGTGGTCCCTGGATTTCAAGGTTGGAAGCGAGAAATACATGTTAAATGCACTTATAATGGTCTTCAATTCTCCACAAAGACTTTCCAAAAAATTGGTTTATCAAGTGTCCAGATCAAGATCCTATATCCTTTTCGCCTGAAACTGGCGCGGATCTGGCAAATATATCGCAAAGATCCAATGAAAAAAAGCATAAGATCCAATGAAAAAAAAGCATACAAAGATCCAATAGAAAAAAAAGTTAAAATGATTTTGGCACACAACAGCTTGTGGACTGGAAAGTGACTTACCTTACGAAGATTCTCCTCGAAGACAAACATACGTTTTTTTCAGCCTATTTTTAACGAACTAGAAAAAAAAAGTGAAAAATGGAAAATTTTTAAAAAAGGAAAAAAATTGTTTCGAAAAGTCTCAGGAGAAACAAAAATTCCATTTGTAAAGGGAATAATAAAAAAAACTTTCAAAAAGAAATCCAGTTTTGGAGTTGAGAGAAGAATTGGGCGAAACTAAAAAGATTTGGGCGAAACTAAAAAAGATTCGATAATCGGTAATAAGATGATTGACGAATCATCCCTTCAAATTCAATCTATGGAGCGGACAAATTAATTCATTAACAGAAAAAGATAAAGAATCTGACTGAGAGAACAAACACAATCAAAAATCAAATAGAAAAAATTATAAAGACAAAAATTGATCATCAAAAAATTTTGGAAATATTAAAAAGAAGAAATATTCCGTTAATCCGTAAATTCTATTTATTTATAAAACTTTTTATTCAAAGATATACATAGATAAAGCCACTTATATATCATTAAATATATCATTAATATTCCAGATTTAATCCACAACTTTTTCTTGAATCAACAAAAAAAATGATTGATAAATTCATTTACAATAATAAACAAATCAAGAAAGGTAAACAAACCAATAAAAATACAATTCATTTTTTATTTCAACTTCATAAAAATATAAAAAACTCACTTTCGAATATTAGAAATCAAAATGCAAAAACTTTTTGTGACTTATCCTCCCTCTCACAAGCATATGTATTTTACAAATTATCACAAACCCAAGTTATTAAATTCAAACCTATCCTTCAATATCCTGGAACATCCTCAGCACTGCCAAAAATGAAATAAAGATTATTTTGAAACAAGAATGTCTCATTCCCAATTAAAACATCATTATGGGTTAGACAAAAATCTCTGGAATAAAGGAATGGAAAAACTGGTTAGGGTGTATCAATACGATTATAAATACGATTTAGTTCAGAGTATATGAAACTAGATTAGTACCAGAACAATAGCGAAATAGAATTAATCAACACTATATAAAATAAAATAAAGATTTAACAAAATGGGATTCAGATGAAAAAGAAAGGTCAATACATTACGAAAAAAAAAATAGATTTTCAAGCGAATTCATTACTGAATCAAGAATATAAACTGAATCAAGAACAAAAACGGAATCAAGAATAAAAATATAAAAGATAATTTTAAAAAACACTATAGATATAATTTATTATCATATATATTTATTATATATCAGATATGCGAGGGACTCATATACTTATGAATCACCATTACAAGTAAATAAGAGGGAAGAGATTCCTTATAATTACAACATGGATAAACGAAAATTTTTTGATATATTGGGGGATATTCCTATCCATAATTATCTGGGGAAAACGGGAAAACAGGGGAAATTTTCGCATAGAAAATTTTTTAATTGGAGAATTTCTTCTAATTTTTTGTCTTAGAAATAAGACCGATATTGAGTCCTGAATTCGATACTGGTACCAAGAGTAAGAAGACCAGTACCAAGAGTAAGAAAACCAGTACCAAGAGTAAGAAAAATATTAATTTCGCGATTAATAATTTAATAATTATCAAATATCGAATCTGGAACTTTGGTTCTTCCCCAGAATTGTACCACCTATATAATGCATATAAGGTTGAACCATGGATCATACCAATAAAAACTACTTCTTTTCAATTTTAATTTTAATGGAAAAAAAGAGGATCTTATCAGATACAAAAAAGAAAGGTGAATCGTTCTCTCAAATCAAGAAAAAGATGTTGAAGAAGATTATGGTAAATCATCCAATCAAGAAAAAGGTAAATCATCCAATCAAGAAAAAGGTAAATCATACAATCAAGAAAAAGATGTTGAAGAAGATTATGGTAAATCATCCAATCAAGAAAAAGGTAAATCATCCAATCAAGAAAAAGGTAAATCATACAATCAAGAAAAAGATGTTGAAGAAGATTATGGTAAATCATACAATGAAGAAAAAGGTAAATCATACAATCAAGAAAAAGATGTTGAAGAAGATTATGGTAAATCATACAATGAAGAAAAAGGTAAATCATACAATCAAGAAAAAGATGTTGAAGAAGATTATGGTAAATCATCCAATCAAGAAAAAGGTAAATCATACAATCAAGAAAAAGATGTTGAAGAAGATTATGGTAAATCATCCAATCAAGAAAAAGGTAAATCATACAATCAAGAAAAAGGTAAATCATCCAATCAAGAAAAAGGTAAATCATCCAATCAAGAAAAAGGTAAATCAGATCAAGAAAAAGGTAAATCAGACAATCAAGAAAAAGATGTTGAAGAAGATTCTGGTAAATCAAAAAAACATAGAAAGGAAGACGAGAGCAAGAGAGAAGCTCGTTTATTCCTACAAAAGTATTTGTATTTTCAATTCGGATGGGATGCTGATTCTTTCGATGAAAAAATAATCAAAAATATCAAAGCATATTCTTTCATTCTTGGCCTGATAAATATGAATGAAACTTTTCTATACTCTGTTAGAAGAGGAGGAACGAATCTGGATATTTTGATGGATTCGGCGGATAAGTTACTTTTAACTTATCAATACCTACTCAAAAAAGGAGTATTGATTATCGAACCAATTCGCCGGTATGTAGAAATTGATGGACAATTTATTCTATATCAAACTATAAGTATTTCATTGGTTCATAAAAATAAACATGAAATTAATCAAAGACGCAAAAAAAAAAAAAGACGCAAAAAAAAAAACTATATTGAAAAAAATAATTTTGATGAATCCATTGCAAGACATCAAAAAATGACTGAAAATAAAGACAAAAATCATTATGATTTGTTTATTCCTGAAAATATTTTATCCCCTAACCACCGGAGAGAATTGCGAATTCGAATTTCTTTCAATTCAAGGGATAAAAATGGTATGCATAGAAATCCAGTATTTTTAAATAATGTAAAAAACTGTGGTCAAGTTTTGAATAAAAACAAACATCTTGATAGTGATAAAAAGAAACTAATTAAATTAAAGTTCTTTCTTTGGCCCAATTATCGATTAGAAGATTTAGCTTGTATGAATCGCTATTGGTTTAATAGTAATAATGGCAGTCGTTTCAGTATGGTAAGGATACATATGTATCCGCGTTTGAAAATTCGTCAATGGTACATTTTTCCATATATTATGATTGAAAACCGGATTGATTAATTTTATTTGAAAAAATTATAAAGTTCATAACGAACTTAAAATCATTGTGCATATTAAAATGAATGGTATTATTATTATTACTGATCAGTAAAATTCACATTCAAAAAAAGGGGGAGAAATTTTTGTTTTATGGTAAAAAATTCATTCATCTCAGTTATTTTTCAAGAAAAAAAAGAAGAAAACAAGGGGTCCGTTGAATTTCAAATAGTCAGTTTCACCAATAAGATACGAAGACTTACTTCACATTTGGAATTGCACAAAAAAGACTATTTATCTCAGAGAGGTCTACGTAAAATTCTAGGAAAACGTCAACGGCTTCTGTCTTATTTATCAAAGAAAAATAACATACGTTATAAAGAATTAATTAGTGAGTTGGATATTCGGGAATCAAAAAATCGTTAATTTGATTGAATTAGTCGATTTATTATATTTTTCATTTTGATGTACTTCTTTTCGTTTTCAACAATTCATGTAAGAATGAATCGAGGAAAAACTTATGAATCTATCAGCTACAGAAAAAGACCTTATGATAGTCAATATGGGACCTCACCACCCATCAATGCACGGTGTTCTTCGTCTCATCGTTACTCTAGATGGTGAAGATGTTGTTGACTGTGAACCAATATTAGGTTATTTACACAGAGGAATGGAAAAAATTGCGGAAAACCGAACAATTATACAATATTTGCCTTATGTAACACGTTGGGATTATTTAGCCACTATGTTCACGGAAGCAATAACCGTAAATGGACCAGAACAATTGGGCAATATTCAAGTCCCTAAAAGAGCCAGCTATATCAGAGTAATTATGTTGGAGTTGAGTCGTATAGCTTCTCATCTATTATGGCTTGGACCTTTTATGGCCGATATTGGTGCACAGACCCCCTTTTTCTATATTTTCAGAGAAAGAGAATTAGTATATGATCTATTCGAAGCTGCCACCGGTATGAGAATGATGCATAATTATTTTCGTATCGGAGGAGTAGCGGCCGATCTACCCTATGGCTGGATAGATAAATGTTTGGATTTCTGTGATTATTTTTTAACAGGAATTGTTGAATATCAAAAACTTATTACGCGAAATCCTATTTTTTTAGAACGAGTTGAAGGGGTAGGGGTTATTGGTGGAGAAGAAGCAATAAATTGGGGTCTATCCGGCCCAATGCTACGAGCCTCTGGAATCAAATGGGATCTTCGTAAAGTTGATCATTATGAGTGTTACGACGAATTTGATTGGGAAATCCAGTGGCAAAAAGAAGGAGATTCATTAGCTCGTTATTTAGTCCGAATCAGTGAAATGACGGAATCCATAAAAATAATTCAACAGGCCCTGGAAGGAATTCCGGGGGGTCCCTATGAGAATTTAGAAATCCGATGTTTTGATCGAGAAAGGGATCCAGAATGGAATGATTTTGAATATCGATTCATTAGTAAAAAACCTTCTCCTACATTTGAATTACCGAGACAAGAACTTTATGCGAGAATGGAAGCCCCAAAGGGAGAATTAGGAATTTTTCTGATAGGAGATCAAAGTGGTTTTCCTTGGAGATGGAAAATTCGCCCGCCGGGTTTTATCAATTTGCAAATTCTTCCTCAGTTAGTTAAAAGAATGAAATTGGCTGATATTATGACGATACTAGGTAGCATAGATATCATTATGGGAGAAGTTGATCGTTGAAATGATAATTTATACAACAGAAGTAGAAGATATCAATTCCTTTTACAGATTGGAATCCTTAAAAGAGGTCTATGGGATCATATGGATGTTTGTCCCTATTTTGACTCTTGTATTGGGAATCACAATAGGTGTACTAGTAATTGTATGGTTAGAAAGAGAAATATCTGCAGGAATACAACAACGTATTGGGCCTGAATACGCCGGCCCTTTGGGAATTCTTCAAGCTCTAGCAGATGGAACAAAACTGCTTTTCAAAGAGAATATTCTTCCATCTAGAGGAAATACTCGTTTATTCCGTATTGGACCGTCTATAGCAGTCATATCCATTTTACTAAGTTTTTCAGTAATTCCTTTTAGCTCTCGCCTTATTTTAGCCGATCTCAATATCGGTATTTTTTTATGGATTGCCATTTCAAGTATTGCTCCTGTTGGACTTCTTATGTCAGGATACGGATCAAATAATAAATATTCCTTTTTAGGTGGTCTGCGAGCTGCTGCTCAATCGATTAGTTATGAAATACCATTAACTCTATGTGTTTTATCAATATCTCTACGTGCGATTCGTTGAAATATAAACTTTTCTTTTCCCTATTCCTTTCGTTCTATAAAATAAGCTGAATGGATTGAATAGATATCTTCGTTATTTTATTATCCTTCAGGTTGATAAACTAAATTAGATAGTTATATATGAGTGAAAGAAAGCAGCTTATAAATTCGCAGTAAATTAAACAAAAAAAAATTTAATCTCATTTCCTATGTACAAGAGTTAAGTGGAAGAAAACATAAGTGGAAGAAGTCTTTACCCCAAGACGGGTTGATTAGTCAATCTAGCTTGAAGCGGGCTCAAAAGATCAACCGTATAGAGTTTTGGCTATCCTTTGTATAGATTCCCATACATGTATTGCCAAACCAAACGGGGGATTGAACAAAAAAATGAGTGGATGGTTAGGAACACCAAAATACACAAAGGATTAGTAATGGAGATTATGTAAATTATATAAAAAGGATATTTCTGGATAACATAAAAAGAATACTAATTGGGGCTTTAAATTAGTAGAAATGAGTAGGCAGTACTACCCACGATTCCGGTCCAGAGTATGCTCCTATCCACCGATTAAAGTAATGACTATCAGGAACGAAATAATCCTTTACTATTTTTTAGTTTAAGCCCCCATTCGTAATTTTCTCAGATCAGAAAGAAGAATAGGAACGAAAAAGAAAGAATAAAAAATAAATATTTTTTTTTTTTTTATTCTTTCTTTCATATATATAGAGAGATATAATCTGTGTCATGATTTATGAGCTAATGTAATATTTAATTTTTTTCGTAATCGAAAACAATGGGTTGAAATATCTATTGATATTTCTACAAGAAGTATTTTATTGAAGGCTTAAGTTATTACTCAACAAATAAAAATTGAAATTAGTAACGGGCGAGATCAATTCAGAAGCACTTTTTTTATTCTTCATAATATAGCAGACAGAATTCCATTGGTATAATTTTGGACCTTCCAATCCATTTTTTCTCTATCTATTCTACAACCATACGAAGAGAAATAATACTGATTCGGTCCTTAAATTTATTTGTGACCCACGAGGAGCCGTATGAGTTGAAAACCTCATGTACGGTTTTGGACTAGCGATGGGAACAGTGATGTTATCATCGACTATAATTATCTAACAGCTCAAGTACAGTTGATATAGTTGAGGCGCAATCAAAATATGGGGTTTGGGGATGGAATTTGTGGCGTCAGCCAATAGGGTTTATCGTTTTTCTAATTTCTTCTCTAGCAGAATGTGAGAGATTACCTTTTGATTTACCAGAAGCCGAGGAAGAATTAGTAGCAGGGTATCAAACCGAATATTCGGGTATCAAATTTGGTTTATTTTATGTTGCTTCCTATCTAAATCTATTACTTTCTTCCTTATTTGTAACAGTTCTTTACTTGGGGGGTTGGAATATTTCCATTCCGTACGTATTCGTCCCTGAGCTATTTGAAATAAATAAAATGAATGGAATCTTTGGAACGACAATTGGTATCTTTATTACATTAGCTAAAACTTATTTGTTTTTGTTTATTTCTATCGCAACAAGATGGACTTTACCTAGGTTAAGAATGGACCAATTATTAAATCTTGGATGGAAATTTCTTTTACCCATTTCTCTCGGTAATCTATTATTAACAACTTCTTTCCAACTTCTTTCACTGTAAAGAAAAAAAGAATACGAGATTCATGACTTGGTTCAAACAAGAGAAAGAAACAAACATAAAATTATTCATAGATATTCACGATATGTTCCCTATGGTAACTGGGTTCATGAATTATGGCCACCAAACAGTCCGAGCAGCAAGGTACATTGGTCAAGGTTTCATGATTACCTTATCCCACGCAAATCGTTTACCTGTAACTATTCAATACCCTTATGAAAAATTAATCGCATCAGAGCGTTTCCGTGGGCGAATCCATTTTGAATTTGATAAATGCATTGCTTGTGAAGTATGTGTTCGTGTATGCCCTATAGATCTGCCTGTTGTTGATTGGAAATTTGAAACGGATATTAGAAAAAAACGATTGCTTAATTACAGTATTGATTTCGGAATTTGTATATTTTGTGGTAACTGCGTTGAGTATTGTCCAACAAATTGTTTATCAATGACTGAAGAATATGAACTTTCTACTTACGACCGTCACGAATTGAATTATAATCAAATTGCTTTGGGCCGTTTACCAATGTCAGTAATTGACGATTATACAATTCGAACAATTTTGAATTCGCCTCAAAGAAAAACTGAGTAAGTAAACCTCCTATTCTATTAAAGAGAAATTTCCAATTCTTTTAAGGTTCCGTTTTGGTTTAAGTTAAAAGAATATTTGGTTTGACTTAAAAGAATGAGGCCTTTACTCTTTGTTTGGTCAATAAATAAAAATTCAATTACAAATTAACTGGTTGATAAGAATTTCGAATTCATTTTTCTTGAAAATCTATTAATATATTCGTAATTATTTCGAAATATATAGTTTCAAAAAACAAAATACCCTTTCGAACCGAACAAAAAAAAAGAATTAAAAACGAAACAATAATTGTACTTAGATCAATTCACACCTAATAGATTAGGATTTTATTCAATTAGGAACGTATCATAAAAAAAAAATTCCTGGTCGGGTCAATAAGATCATGAAAAGCATTTCGATTTATTTATCTCTTATTTTACATATAATGGATTTGCCTGGACCAATACACGATTTTCTTTTAGTTTTTCTGGGATCGGGTCTTATATTAGGGGGCCTGGGAGTGGTATTACTTACCAATCCAATTTTTTCTGCCTTTTCATTGGGATTGGTTCTTGTTTGTATATCCTTATTCTATATTCTCTCAAATTCTCATTTTGTAGCTGCTGCCCAGCTTCTTATTTATGTGGGAGCCATAAATGTTTTAATCCTATTTGCTGTGATGTTCATGAATGGTTCAGAATATTATAAAAATTTTAATCTGTGGACCATTGGGAATGGCCTTACTTCGTTGATTTGTACAAGTATTCTTGTTTCGCTAATTACTACTATATTAGATACATCATGGTACGGGATTATTTGGACTACAAGATCAAACCAAATTATAGAACAAGATTTGATAAGTAATAGTCAACAAATTGGAATTCATTTAGCAACAGATTTTTTTCTTCCATTTGAATTCATTTCACTAATTCTTTTAGTTGCTTTGATAGGTGCAATTGCTGTGGCTCGTCAGTAATAAATCTTTCTAACTAGGAATAGCAAGCAATCCAAATTAAACTTTTTTCTGTCTTATCGCATCTATTTTCCTTGAATTCTTGTTCGTGTATAAAATATAAAATAGAAATTCGTTTATTCGAGATATTTCCAATATATTCTTTTTGTTATATTCTATTCTAGTCAATCAAATCCGTTGAATTATTGTTCATATTAAAATGAATCGAAATTGATAAGGAGTTGGTCAATGATGCTCGAACATATACTTGTTTTGAGTGCCTATTTATTTTCTATCGGTATTTATGGATTGATCACGAGTCGAAATATGGTTCGGGCCCTTATGTGTCTTGAACTTATACTGAATGCGGTTAATATAAATTTTGTAACATTTTCTGATTTTTTTGATAGTCGGCAATTAAAAGGAAATATTTTATCAATTTTTGTTATAGCTATTGCAGCCGCTGAAGCAGCTATTGGATCAGCTATTGTTTCCTCAATTTATCGTAACAGAAAATCAACGCGTATCAATCAATCAACTTTGTTGAATAAGTAATATTAATAATATTAAATTATAAGATTCACCAATTTGAATTAGCATGTCCAATATGTTGGAATCTACATCATGTTTTCGAAAACGTAAGAAATCAAAGTATCTTGGTCCTTTCTTATGAGTTGATCCCGAAGGAAATTGATTAGAAAATTTCTGGTAAATCGTTGATTCATCTGGTGTTTAACTATAATGATTCATTTACAAGTTTACTAGATTGAAATTTTATGATGTTCAAAAAATTATAGATCCCATGTCACATTCAGTAAAAATTTATGATACATGTATAGGGTGTACTCAATGTGTCCGAGCCTGCCCCACCGATGTGTTAGAAATGATACCTTGGGATGGATGTAAAGCTAAGCAAATTGCTTCCGCTCCAAGAACAGAAGACTGTGTTGGTTGTAAGAGATGTGAATCCGCTTGTCCAACAGATTTCTTGAGCGTTCGAGTTTATTTATGGCATGAAACAACTCGAAGTATGGGTCTAGCTTATTGATACGTTCCCGAAAACCCCACTTGAATACATTTTGAATCCATTTTATTTTTTTTTTACTGAAAAAACCCGTGCTCAAAAAAAATCTTTTTTGAGCACGGGTTTTTCTGGTCCAAGTGCATCTTGTCTTTACCACGAATTATTTTCCTTGGTTAACAATAATTGTAGTTTTACCAATATCTGCAGGTTCTTTAATTTTCTTTCTTCCTCATAGAGGAAATAAGCTAATTAAGTGGTATACTATGTGTATATGCATATTTGAACTCCTTCTAACAACCTATGCATTTTGTTATCATTTCCGATTGGACGATCCATTAATCCAGCTGGAGGAAGATTATAAATGGATAAATTTTTTTGATTTTTACTGGAGATTGGGAATAGATGGACTTTCTATAGGGCCCATTTTACTGACAGGATTTATCACTACTTTAGCTACTTTGGCGGCTTGGCCAGTTACTCGAGATTCGCGATTATTCCATTTCTTGATGCTAGCAATGTACAGTGGTCAAATAGGATCATTTTCTTCTCGAGACCTTTTACTTTTTTTCATCATGTGGGAGTTCGAATTAATTCCCGTTTATCTACTTCTATCCATGTGGGGGGGAAAGAAACGTCTGTACTCGGCTACAAAATTTATTTTGTACACTGCGGGGGGTTCCATTTTTTTATTAATAGGAGTTTTGGGTATCGGTTTATACGGTTCTAATGAACCAACATTAAATTTTGAAACATTAGCTAATCAATCGTATCCTGTCGCACTGGAAATCATATTCTATATTGGATTTCTTATTGCTTTTGCTGTCAAATCGCCGATTATACCCTTACATACGTGGTTACCAGACACCCATGGGGAGGCACATTACAGTACTTGTATGCTTCTAGCCGGAATTTTATTAAAAATGGGAGCGTATGGATTAGTTCGCATCAATATGGAATTATTACCCCACGCTCATTCCATATTTTCTCCCTGGTTGATAATAGTGGGTACAATGCAAATAATTTATGCAGCTTCAACATCTCTTGGTCAACGGAATTTAAAAAAAAGAATAGCCTATTCCTCCGTATCTCATATGGGTTTCATAATTATAGGAATTGGCTCTATAACTGATACGGGACTCAACGGAGCTATTTTACAAATAATATCTCATGGATTTATCGGTGCTGCACTTTTTTTCTTGGCAGGAACGAGTTATGATAGAATGCGTCTTTTTTATCTCGACGAAATGGGTGGAATGGCTATTCCGATTCCAAAAATATTTACGATGTTCAGTATCTTATCGATGGCTTCTCTTGCATTACCGGGCATGAGTGGTTTTGTTGCAGAGTTGATAGTCTTTTTTGGAATAATTACCAGCCAAAAATATTTTTTAATGCCAAAAATACTAATTACTTTCGTAATGTCAATTGGAATGATATTAACTCCTATTTATTCATTATCTATGTCACGTCAAATGTTCTATGGATACAAGCTATTTAATGCTCAAAGTTCTTATTTTTTTGATTCTGGACCACGAGAGTTATTTGTTTCGATCTCTATCTTTCTACCAGTAATAGGTATTGGTATTTATCCGGATTTTGTCCTCTCATTATCAGGTGAGAAGGTCGAAACTATTCTATATAATTATTTTTATAGATAGTTTTGATGAATAAAACAAAAAATCAAAAAGTAATCCTATGATTTTTAAAATTGTTCGTTGTACAGTGAAAAAAAAAAGAAAGAAGTCTTTTTTCTTCTCTTAAGTTTAAGTTAAGTAAAAAAAGGTAAAAGAATTAAATTGAATTTTAATCAGACATCTTTGGCTTTTGTTAGAACCTTTTGAATCAAGTAGTGGAGTGATTCAAAAGGTTCTTGACAGCTTACAATAAGTTTTCTTATATATACGCTGTCCTATCTTAGTATTTGTTAGGCTTAGCCTTTTTATTCAATTCAATTAGATGTTAATGTAAATGAACCATAACTATGTAAACCTATTCCTAATAGATTGACCCCAAAATAGCATATCCAAATTATAAGAAATCCCATAGAAGCCACAAGTGCGGAATTTACACCTTCCAAATTTTTATTTGTTCGGGTATGTAAATAAATCGCGAATACGGTCCAAGTAATAAATGCCCAAGTTTCCTTTGGGTCCCAATTCCAATATGATCCCCACGCCTCATTAGCCCATACGGCTCCCGAAAGAATTCCTATGGTTAAAAAGATAAACCCGAGACTAATAATACGATAACTCCAACGATCCAATTGTTGAGTCAATTGATACCTGTAAAAATTTTTAGAAGAAAGAAAATAAGTGTTTAATAAAACATTGCTTCTTTCATTCATGTATTGGATTTCGCCAAACGAAAATGACTGATTTAATAAATTATTGTTTTTACCAATAATTTTTATGGCTTTTCGAAATGTAATGACTAGAAGAGCTACTGATAATAATGATCCACATAAAAGAGCTGCATAGCCTAATACCATCATACTTACGTGCATCATTAACCACTGGGATTGGAGAGCAGGCGCTAATATTGCGGATTGATGCATTTTGGTTAAAAGACCCGAAGTGGCAAAGCCTTGGGTAAAAATAACACTTGGTGCGGTTATTGCGCTTAAATCATTTTTACGCTTTTTAAAATAGTAAACCATATGAATAAGGGAGAAACCCCATGAAAGAAAGATTAATGATTCATATAAATCACTTAATGGGAAATGTCCTGAATAAATCCAACGAGTGACTAATAATCCTGTTATACAGAAAAAGGTAACTATCATGCCCTTTTCTGATGAATCATATAGTCCTACGACTTCATCGACTAATAAGAATAAGGTTAAAAAATGAATTGTAATTACAATTGAAACGACCGAAAAGGATATATGAGTTAATATATGCTCTAAAGTTGAAAAAATCATAAGAATTCTGAAAAAAGCGAGGGTTTCTAGATTTTATGGAATGGAAATCAGGAATTAAATTCATTATAGGACTTATTCTATCTCTTTTAGAAGATACTATGCCGCTACTCGGACTCGAACCGAGATGCTCTAGCACTGCTTCCTAAGAGCAGCGTGTCTACCGATTTCACCATAGCGGCTTGCTCGAAATCATAATAAGCCATTTTTTATTCAATCGTCGAGATTGAAGGTGAAGGGGTCAATTCAATGTAAAATGTAAAAGAAGCATTTAATTTAAATTGATGAATAAAAACTCGTTTAAATAGCAATTTGAAGGTTCAAAAAGAATCTTTATTATTTATCGTTTTATTTAATTATCCTTTTTTTTATTTAATATTTAATTTAATATTTAATTATTTCAACAGAGATTTTATAGTTTGTGTTTTCCTAAAAGAGAACTCCTCTATTGTAACTAAACTAACTAGTTGTAACTTCAATTCATAGATAGAATTCAACAAAAAAATGTTCTTTATCATTTTAATTTTTTAATGATTCATCTCTCATTCTTTTATATGATTTTTATGAATCTATAAAAAAAAAAATGCTTATCAATTGAATGAATAAATGAATGAAAAAATATTATTTTTAGAGATCACAATTTCAGCACCACATCCAATGATTTCAAAAGATTTATGTAATTTGCATAGCTTTGTATTAATCGTTAGGATTTTGCGTTTTAAGGATTTATCAAACCAACTAGATATTGGGTTGTACACGTTACGTTATATAAAAAGCGTTTCGATTCCTGTCATAATTGTACCATACTTCAAAAAAGTATTTCGAATTTCGAATTCTAAAAATATGTCTTGATTCATCTTCTTATACAAACATAGAATTTTTTTAGATCATTTTAAATTGATACATTATTTGTATATCCACTAAATTATAAAGGGAGTTTTCTCAATTGGGTTGAAAGCAAGGGAAGGATATATAGTAATTCAGAGAAATAATGATTCATAAAGTTACAAAATTGAAACTTAATGGATTAGTTTCAACAACCCAGTTAAAGCTCTTATATATATGTGCTCCGATATAGCTATAGTATAAATATACAAATTTTTATTATTTAATTATTTAATTATTTATTATTATAAATTGAAATTGAATATTATAAAAATAACAAATTATTATAACACTAAGATACCAAATGGGGCGATGGGGAAAATGAGAATCCCCATCCCGGAAATGAAAAAAAAAAAGATATTCAAAAAAGAAAACCTTTGTATCTTATTCGAGTTAAACCAATTCAGATTAAAAAAAAATTATTTGTCGTACAAAAAAACTTTTTGAATTACCCGTAAAAATAGATCTCGATAATGAAAAAGCTTTCAACGCCGCCCAATATCCTTTCTTTTTCCAAACATTTTTTCGAATACGCTTTTTTGATGTAGAAGTACGTTTTTTTGGAACTGCCATTCAAAAAAAAGGTTATTTAGTGCTATAGTTGGATGTCAAAGACATCTATTTTTAAAACAAAATGATCGGTGTCTTTATGTCATTATTTATCTATTCCTATAGATTTTCTAGATTAATAGATTTTCTAGATTATAATTATCTATATACTACTATATAAATTTCATAAGAACTAAATAGAGATGGGAAAATAACATAAAATGCTTCTATTCTAGAAAAAAAAAAAAAAAAAAATATGATATAACCTTTTTTTATTTATATTCCATACACTATCCAGAAAAAAAGAAGAATTTGTATTTAATTTATTGGTACCTTTCTTTTTTATATCTCCATTCAAATCTATAGGATAGATTAGGATCTATTATGATATATAAATTGAATTGATGAAATCAAAAAAACGTAAAAAAGAGTCTTTCCTTCTCTATCTCTGCCTATTTTTTTTGTCGTCCTACATTTATAATTTATACATCTCCATTTATACACGAAAAATACATCAAAACAAAAAAATGTAAAAAAACCATTTTATTTACCTAATAAAAAACAAACTTGAATTTTTTTCTATTAATTGGTAATTGGTCAAGCTCGAAGAGAGAGTATGCCCAATTTTCATTTTCAATCAAATTCGAATGAGACTCGTAATTAATCTGTTAAAGGATACATAATTTTGAAAAAAAAAAAGAATATTTTTTTTTTCCATTAGTAACTCGGTGATATCATTTGATTACTTCTAACTTCGAAATTTGAATATTTTTGAAATATTTGAGAAAGATTAAAAGATTAATAATAGAAAATTCCAGTTAACTTTGTAATATCTTGATTGTATTATTGCTCCCTTTCCATCAAAAGAGATAAGAGCCGGTGAATCAGAAACGATTAATTAAGAAAGAATAAGAAAAAAGTTTTTATGGAGCATACATATCAATATTCATGGATCATACCTTTTGTGCCACTTCCAATTCCTATTTTAATAGGAATGGGACTCCTACTTTTTCCGACGGCAACAAAAAATCTTCGTCGTATGTGGGCTTTTCCCAATATTTTATTGTTAAGTATAGTTATGATTTTTTCGGTCGATCTGTCTATTCAGCAAATAAATAGAAGTTCTATCTATCAATATGGATGGTCTTGGACCATCAATAATGATTTTTCTTTCGAGTTTGGCTACTTTATTGATTCACTTACCTCTATTATGTCAATATTAATCACTACTGTTGGAATTTTTGTTCTTATTTATAGTGACAATTATATGTCTCATGATCAAGGATATTTGAGATTTTTTGCTTATATGAGTTTATTCAATACTTCAATGTTGGGATTAGTTACTAGTTCTAATTTGATACAAATTTATATTTTTTGGGAATTGGTTGGAATGTGTTCTTATCTATTAATAGGGTTTTGGTTCACACGACCTGTTGCGGCAAACGCTTGTCAAAAAGCGTTTGTAACTAATCGGATAGGCGATTTTGGTTTATTATTAGGAATCTTAGGTTTTTATTGGATAACGGGAAGTTTCGAATTTCAAGATTTGTTCGAAATATTTAATAACGTGATTTATAATAATGAGGTTCATTTTTTATTTGTTACTTTATGTGCCTCTTTATTATTTGCCGGCGCAGTTGCTAAATCTGCGCAGTTTCCCCTTCATGTATGGTTACCTGATGCCATGGAGGGGCCTACTCCTATTTCGGCTCTTATACATGCTGCCACTATGGTAGCAGCGGGAATTTTTCTTGTAGCCCGCCTTCTTCCTCTTTTCATAGTTATACCTTACATAATGAATCTAATATCTTTGATAGGTATAATAACAGTATTATTAGGGGCTACTTTAGCTCTTGCTCAAAAAGATATTAAGAGGGGTTTAGCCTATTCTACAATGTCCCAACTGGGTTATATGATGGTAGCTCTAGGTATGGGGTCTTATCGAGCCGCTTTATTTCATTTGATTACTCATGCTTATTCGAAGGCATTGTTGTTTTTAGGATCCGGATCCATTATTCATTCCATGGAAGCTATTGTTGGATATTCTCCAGATAAAAGCCAGAATATGGTTTTTATGGGCGGTTTAAGAAAGCATGTGCCAATTACACAAATTGCTTTTTTAGTGGGTACACTTTCTCTTTGTGGTATTCCACCCCTTGCTTGTTTTTGGTCCAAAGATGAAATTCTTAGTGACAGTTGGTTGTATTCACCGATTTTTGCAATAATAGCTTGGTCCACGGCCGGATTAACAGCATTTTATATGTTTCGGATCTATTTACTTACTTTTGAAGGACATTTAAACATTAATTTTCAAAATTATAGTGG
>NW_028322945.1:45000-50000 GCF_047325235.1 Durio zibethinus | reverse complement strand
CCGATGGTGGTCGAGGCAAGCGCCCGCACCAGGGCGCAGCGTGTGCCGATGGTGGTCGAGGCAAGCGCCCTCACCAAGGCCGAGCGTGTGCCGATGGTGGTCGAGGCAACCGGCCGCACCAAGGGCCGGCGTGTGCCGATGGTGTTCGAGGCAACCGCCCGCACCAGGGCCCAGCGTGTGCCGATGGTGGTCGAGCCAGGAGCCCGCACCAAGGGCCGGCTTGTGTCGATGGTGTTCGGGGCAACCGCCCGTACCAGGGCCCAGCGTGTGCCGATGGTGCTGGGGGCAAGCGCCCGCCCCAGGGCCCAGCGTGTGCCGATGGTTATCGGGGCAACCGGCCGCACCAGGGCCCAGGGTCTCCCGATGGTGCTCGAGGCAACCGCCCGCACCAAGGCTCAGCATGTGCCGATTGTGATCGAGGCAACAACCCACACCAGGGCCCAGCTTGTGCCGATGGCGGTCGAGGCAAGTGCCCGTACCGAAGGGCAGCCTATGCCGATGATGGTCGATGCATGTGCCATCACCATGCGTCATCATGTGCCATTGATGGTCGAGGCCTTGGCCGAAGTTCGATTTTGAGCCACGGTGCCCATGCTTGGCTCCAGCATGTGCTGGTGCCGCATTTTTTTCACTCGGGACAGCATCGCCGGAGCATCGCCGGAGCATCGCCGGAGTACCGCCGGAGAACCTGACCGGCGGCATTGGGGTTCCGGCGATTGGGAGGGGGGCCGGGGGGGTGTGCGCACATGATGTGCGATGGGTGCTGGTACTTGGCCTTGTGTTGGCCCCCTATCCCTCATCAAACCTCTGAGAATTCACACCCCCTTAAAGAGCATTTGAGATTTTACAGGTTTGCTACCAGTAGCCGTTAAAGTGTCTGAAATGGGGACACTTTTTTCAAACGGTCACAAAATCTTCTCTACTTCGAGTTTTTAGCTGAATTTTTTTGTGCATGCCAACAAAAATAGAAGGATCATGCCTACAAAATTTGGGGCCAAAAATCCTTATAAAAAAATTTTAAAAATTCCCGAACCGCAAAAAGTTTCGAAAATCGTGAAAAATAGAAAACGAGTCATCTTCCAACGAAACTTCACGTGAAGGCTTAGGGGACCATTGTATGAATTTACAAGCCATAAAAATGGCATTGGCACGGCAGAAATTTGAAGATGTGCCTAAACCCACCAGGGCCCAGCGTGTGCCGATGGTGCTCGAGGCAACCGCCCGCACCAAGGCCCAGCGTGTGCCGATGGTGGTCGAGGCAACCGCCCGCACCAGGGCCGATAGTGTGCCGATGGTGCTCGAGGCAACCTGTCGCACCAGGGCCCAGCGTGTGCCGATGGTGATCGAGGTAACCTGCCGCACCAGGGCCCAGCGTGTGCCGATGGTGGTCGAGGCAAGTTCCCGCACCAGCGCCCAGCGTGTGCCGATGGTGCTCGAGGCAACCGACCGCACCAGGGCCCAGCGTGTGCCGATGGTGCTCGAGGCAACCTGCCGCACCAGGGCCCAGCGTCTGCCGATGGTGCTCGAGGCAACCTGCCGCACCAGGGCCCAGCGTCTGCCGATGGTGCTCGAGGCAAGCGCCCGCACCAGGGCCCAGCGTGTGCCGATGGTGGTCGAGGCAAGCGCCCGCACCAGGGCCCAGCGTGTGCCGATGGTGCTCGAGGCAACCTGCCGCACCAGGGCCCAGCGTGTGCCGATGGTGCTCGAGGCAACCGACCGCACCAGGGCCGAGCGTGTGTGCCGATGGTGGTCGAGGCAAGCGCCCGCACCAGGGCCCAGCGTGTGCCGATGGTGGTCGAGGCAACCTGCCGCACCAGGGCCCAGCGTGTGCCGATGGTGCTCGAGGCAACCGACCGCACCAGGGCCGAGCGTGTGCCGATGGTGCTCGAGGCAAGCGCCCGCACCAGGGCCCAGCGTGTGCCGATGGTGCTCGAGGCAACCTGCCGCACCAGGGCCCAGCGTGTGCCGATGGTGCTCGAGGCAACCTGCCGCACCAGGGCCCAGCGTGTGCCGATGGTGGTCGAGGCAAGCGCCCGCACCAGGGCCCAGCGTGTGCCGATGGTGGTCGAGGCAAGCGCCCGCACCAGGGCCCAGCGTGTGCCGATGGTGGTCGAGCCAGGAGCCCGCACCAAGGGCCGGCTTGTGTCGATGGTGTTCGGGGCAACCGCCCGTACCAGGGCCCAGCGTGTGCCGATGGTGCTGGGGGCAAGCGCCCGCCCCAGGGCCCAGCGTGTGCCGATGGTTATCGGGGCAACCGGCCGCACCAGGGCCCAGGGTCTCCCGATGGTGCTCGAGGCAACCGCCCGCACCAAGGCTCAGCATGTGCCGATTGTGATCGAGGCAACAACCCACACCAGGGCCCAGCTTGTGCCGATGGCGGTCGAGGCAAGTGCCCGTACCGAAGGGCAGCCTATGCCGATGATGGTCGATGCATGTGCCATCACCATGCGTCATCATGTGCCATTGATGGTCGAGGCCTTGGCCGAAGTTCGATTTTGAGCCACGGTGCCCATGCTTGGCTCCAGCATGTGCTGGTGCCGCATTTTTTTCACTCGGGACAGCATCGCCGGAGCATCGCCGGAGCATCGCCGGAGTACCGCCGGAGAACCTGACCGGCGGCATTGGGGTTCCGGCGATTGGGAGGGGGGCCGGGGGGGTGTGCGCACATGATGTGCGATGGGTGCTGGTACTTGGCCTTGTGTTGGCCCCCTATCCCTCATCAAACCTCTGAGAATTCACACCCCCTTAAAGAGCATTTGAGATTTTACAGGTTTGCTACCAGTAGCCGTTAAAGTGTCTGAAATGGGGACACTTTTTTCAAACGGTCACAAAATCTTCTCTACTTCGAGTTTTTAGCTGAATTTTTTTGTGCATGCCAACAAAAATAGAAGGATCATGCCTACAAAATTTGGGGCCAAAAATCCTTATAAAAAAATTTTAAAAATTCCCGAACCGCAAAAAGTTTCGAAAATCGTGAAAAATAGAAAACGAGTCATCTTCCAACGAAACTTCACGTGAAGGCTTAGGGGACCATTGTATGAATTTACAAGCCATAAAAATGGCATTGGCACGGCAGAAATTTGAAGATGTGCCTAAACCCACCAGGGCCCAGCGTGTGCCGATGGTGCTCGAGGCAACCGCCCGCACCAGGGCCCAGCGTGTGCCGATGGTGGTCGAGGCAACCGCCCGCACCAGGGCCGATAGTGTGCCGATGGTGCTCGAGGCAACCTGTCGCACCAGGGCCCAGCGTGTGCCGATGGTGATCGAGGTAACCTGCCGCACCAGGGCCCAGCGTGTGCCGATGGTGGTCGAGGCAAGTTCCCGCACCAGCGCCCAGCGTGTGCCGATGGTGCTCGAGGCAACCGACCGCACCAGGGCCCAGCGTGTGCCGATGGTGCTCGAGGCAACCTGCCGCACCAGGGCCCAGCGTCTGCCGATGGTGCTCGAGGCAACCTGCCGCACCAGGGCCCAGCGTCTGCCGATGGTGCTCGAGGCAAGCGCCCGCACCAGGGCCCAGCGTGTGCCGATGGTGGTCGAGGCAAGCGCCCGCACCAGGGCCCAGCGTGTGCCGATGGTGCTCGAGGCAACCTGCCGCACCAGGGCCCAGCGTGTGCCGATGGTGCTCGAGGCAACCGACCGCACCAGGGCCGAGCGTGTGCCGATGGTGGTCGAGGCAAGCGCCCGCACCAGGGCCCAGCGTGTGCCGATGGTGGTCGAGGCAACCTGCCGCACCAGGGCCCAGCGTGTGCCGATGGTGCTCGAGGCAACCGACCGCACCAGGGCCGAGCGTGTGCCGATGGTGCTCGAGGCAAGCGCCCGCACCAGGGCCCAGCGTGTGCCGATGGTGCTCGAGGCAACCTGCCGCACCAGGGCCCAGCGTGTGCCGATGGTGCTCGAGGCAACCTGCCGCACCAGGGCCCAGCGTGTGCCGATGGTGGTCGAGGCAAGCGCCCGCACCAGGGCCCAGCGTGTGCCGATGGTGGTCGAGGCAAGCGCCCGCACCAGGGCCCAGCGTGTGCCGATGGTGGTCGAGGCAACCGCCCGCACCAGGGCCCAGCGTGTGCCGATGGTGGTCGAGGCAACCTGCCGCACCAGGGCGGAGCGTGTGCCGATGGTGGTCGAGGCAAGCGCCCGCACCAGGGCCCAGCGTGTGCCGATGGTGGTCGAGGCAACCTGCCGCACCAGGGCGGAGCGTGTGCCGATGGTGGTCGAGGCTGCCGATGGTGGTCGAGGCAACGTGCCGCACCAGGGCCCAGCGTGTGCCGATGGTGCTCGAGGCAACCGACCGCACCAGGGCCGAGCGTGTGCCGATGGTGCTCGAGGCAAGCTGCCGCACCAGGGCCCAGCGTGTGCCGATGGTGGTCGAGGCAACCGCCCGCACCAGGGCCCAGCGTGTGCCGATGGTGATCGAGGCAACCGACCGCACCAGGGCCCAGCGTGTGCCGATGGTGCTCGAGGCAACCTGCCGCACCAGGGCCCAGCGTGTGCCGATGGTCGTCGAGGGAACCTGCCGCACCAGGGCCCAGCGTGTGCCGATGGTGGTCGAGGCAAGCGCCCGCACCAGGGCCCAGCGTGTGCCGATGGTGCTCGAGGCAACCGACCGCACCAGGGCCCAGCGTGTGCCGATGGTGCTCGAGGCAACCTGCCGCACCAGGGCCCAGCGTGTGCCGATGGTGGTCGAGGCAAGCGCCCGCACCAGGGCCCAGCGTGTGCCGATGGTGGTCGAGGCAAGCGCCCGCACCAGGGCCCAGCGTGTGCCGATGGTGCACCAGGGCCCAGCGTGTGCCGATGGTGCTCGAGGCAACCGACCGCACCAGGGCCCAGCGTGTGCCGATGGTGGTCGAGGCAAGCGGCCGCACCAGGGCCCAGCGTGTGCCGATGGTGGTCGAGGCAAGCGCCCGCACCAGGGCCCAGCGTGTGCCGATGGTGGTCGAGGCAAGCGCCCGCACCAGGGCCCAACGTGTGCCGATGGTGCTGGGGGCAACCGCCCGCACCAGGGC
>NW_028322945.1:30000-35000 GCF_047325235.1 Durio zibethinus | reverse complement strand
CCAGGGCCCAGCGTATGTGCCGATGGTTATCGGGGCAACCGGCCGCACCAGGGCCCAGGGTCTCCCGATGGTGCTCGAGGCAACCGCCCGCACCAAGGCTCAGCATGTGCCGATTGTGATCGAGGCAACAACCCACACCAGGGCCCAGCTTGTGCCGATGGCGGTCGAGGCAAGTGCCCGTACCGAAGGGCAGCCTATGCCGATGATGGTCGATGCATGTGCCATCACCATGCGTCATCATGTGCCATTGATGGTCGAGGCCTTGGCCGAAGTTCGATTTTGAGCCACGGTGCCCATGCTTGGCTCCAGCATGTGCTGGTGCCGCATTTTTTTCACTCGGGACAGCATCGCCGGAGCATCGCCGGAGCATCGCCGGAGTACCGCCGGAGAACCTGACCGGCGGCATTGGGGTTCCGGCGATTGGGAGGGGGGCCGGGGGGGTGTGCGCACATGATGTGCGATGGGTGCTGGTACTTGGCCTTGTGTTGGCCCCCTATCCCTCATCAAACCTCTGAGAATTCACACCCCCTTAAAGAGCATTTGAGATTTTACAGGTTTGCTACCAGTAGCCGTTAAAGTGTCTGAAATGGGGACACTTTTTTCAAACGGTCACAAAATCTTCTCTACTTCGAGTTTTTAGCTGAATTTTTTTGTGCATGCCAACAAAAATAGAAGGATCATGCCTACAAAATTTGGGGCCAAAAATCCTTATAAAAAAATTTTAAAAATTCCCGAACCGCAAAAAGTTTCGAAAATCGTGAAAAATAGAAAACGAGTCATCTTCCAACGAAACTTCACGTGAAGGCTTAGGGGACCATTGTATGAATTTACAAGCCATAAAAATGGCATTGGCACGGCAGAAATTTGAAGATGTGCCTAAACCCACCAGGGCCCAGCGTGTGCCGATGGTGCTCGAGGCAACCGCCCGCACCAAGGCCCAGCGTGTGCCGATGGTGGTCGAGGCAACCGCCCGCACCAGGGCCGATAGTGTGCCGATGGTGCTCGAGGCAACCTGTCGCACCAGGGCCCAGCGTGTGCCGATGGTGATCGAGGTAACCTGCCGCACCAGGGCCCAGCGTGTGCCGATGGTGGTCGAGGCAAGTTCCCGCACCAGCGCCCAGCGTGTGCCGATGGTGCTCGAGGCAACCGACCGCACCAGGGCCCAGCGTGTGCCGATGGTGCTCGAGGCAACCTGCCGCACCAGGGCCCAGCGTCTGCCGATGGTGCTCGAGGCAACCTGCCGCACCAGGGCCCAGCGTCTGCCGATGGTGCTCGAGGCAAGCGCCCGCACCAGGGCCCAGCGTGTGCCGATGGTGGTCGAGGCAAGCGCCCGCACCAGGGCCCAGCGTGTGCCGATGGTGCTCGAGGCAACCTGCCGCACCAGGGCCCAGCGTGTGCCGATGGTGCTCGAGGCAACCGACCGCACCAGGGCCGAGCGTGTGCCGATGGTGGTCGAGGCAAGCGCCCGCACCAGGGCCCAGCGTGTGCCGATGGTGGTCGAGGCAACCTGCCGCACCAGGGCCCAGCGTGTGCCGATGGTGCTCGAGGCAACCGACCGCACCAGGGCCGAGCGTGTGCCGATGGTGCTCGAGGCAAGCGCCCGCACCAGGGCCCAGCGTGTGCCGATGGTGCTCGAGGCAACCTGCCGCACCAGGGCCCAGCGTGTGCCGATGGTGCTCGAGGCAACCTGCCGCACCAGGGCCCAGCGTGTGTGCCGATGGTGGTCGAGGCAAGCGCCCGCACCAGGGCCCAGCGTGTGCCGATGGTGGTCGAGGCAAGCGCCCGCACCAGGGCCCAGCGTGTGCCGATGGTGGTCGAGCCAGGAGCCCGCACCAAGGGCCGGCTTGTGTCGATGGTGTTCGGGGCAACCGCCCGTACCAGGGCCCAGCGTGTGCCGATGGTGCTGGGGGCAAGCGCCCGCCCCAGGGCCCAGCGTGTGCCGATGGTTATCGGGGCAACCGGCCGCACCAGGGCCCAGGGTCTCCCGATGGTGCTCGAGGCAACCGCCCGCACCAAGGCTCAGCATGTGCCGATTGTGATCGAGGCAACAACCCACACCAGGGCCCAGCTTGTGCCGATGGCGGTCGAGGCAAGTGCCCGTACCGAAGGGCAGCCTATGCCGATGATGGTCGATGCATGTGCCATCACCATGCGTCATCATGTGCCATTGATGGTCGAGGCCTTGGCCGAAGTTCGATTTTGAGCCACGGTGCCCATGCTTGGCTCCAGCATGTGCTGGTGCCGCATTTTTTTCACTCGGGACAGCATCGCCGGAGCATCGCCGGAGCATCGCCGGAGTACCGCCGGAGAACCTGACCGGCGGCATTGGGGTTCCGGCGATTGGGAGGGGGGCCGGGGGGGTGTGCGCACATGATGTGCGATGGGTGCTGGTACTTGGCCTTGTGTTGGCCCCCTATCCCTCATCAAACCTCTGAGAATTCACACCCCCTTAAAGAGCATTTGAGATTTTACAGGTTTGCTACCAGTAGCCGTTAAAGTGTCTGAAATGGGGACACTTTTTTCAAACGGTCACAAAATCTTCTCTACTTCGAGTTTTTAGCTGAATTTTTTTGTGCATGCCAACAAAAATAGAAGGATCATGCCTACAAAATTTGGGGCCAAAAATCCTTATAAAAAAATTTTAAAAATTCCCGAACCGCAAAAAGTTTCGAAAATCGTGAAAAATAGAAAACGAGTCATCTTCCAACGAAACTTCACGTGAAGGCTTAGGGGACCATTGTATGAATTTACAAGCCATAAAAATGGCATTGGCACGGCAGAAATTTGAAGATGTGCCTAAACCCACCAGGGCCCAGCGTGTGCCGATGGTGCTCGAGGCAACCGCCCGCACCAGGGCCCAGCGTGTGCCGATGGTGGTCGAGGCAACCGCCCGCACCAGGGCCGATAGTGTGCCGATGGTGCTCGAGGCAACCTGTCGCACCAGGGCCCAGCGTGTGCCGATGGTGATCGAGGTAACCTGCCGCACCAGGGCCCAGCGTGTGCCGATGGTGGTCGAGGCAAGTTCCCGCACCAGCGCCCAGCGTGTGCCGATGGTGCTCGAGGCAACCGACCGCACCAGGGCCCAGCGTGTGCCGATGGTGCTCGAGGCAACCTGCCGCACCAGGGCCCAGCGTCTGCCGATGGTGCTCGAGGCAACCTGCCGCACCAGGGCCCAGCGTCTGCCGATGGTGCTCGAGGCAAGCGCCCGCACCAGGGCCCAGCGTGTGCCGATGGTGGTCGAGGCAAGCGCCCGCACCAGGGCCCAGCGTGTGCCGATGGTGCTCGAGGCAACCTGCCGCACCAGGGCCCAGCGTGTGCCGATGGTGCTCGAGGCAACCGACCGCACCAGGGCCGAGCGTGTGCCGATGGTGGTCGAGGCAAGCGCCCGCACCAGGGCCCAGCGTGTGCCGATGGTGGTCGAGGCAACCTGCCGCACCAGGGCCCAGCGTGTGCCGATGGTGCTCGAGGCAACCGACCGCACCAGGGCCGAGCGTGTGTGCCGATGGTGCTCGAGGCAAGCGCCCGCACCAGGGCCCAGCGTGTGCCGATGGTGCTCGAGGCAACCTGCCGCACCAGGGCCCAGCGTGTGCCGATGGTGCTCGAGGCAACCTGCCGCACCAGGGCCCAGCGTGTGCCGATGGTGGTCGAGGCAAGCGCCCGCACCAGGGCCCAGCGTGTGCCGATGGTGGTCGAGGCAAGCGCCCGCACCAGGGCCCAGCGTGTGCCGATGGTGGTCGAGGCAACCGCCCGCACCAGGGCCCAGCGTGTGCCGATGGTGGTCGAGGCAACCTGCCGCACCAGGGCGGAGCGTGTGCCGATGGTGGTCGAGGCAAGCGCCCGCACCAGGGCCCAGCGTGTGCCGATGGTGGTCGAGGCAACCTGCCGCACCAGGGCGGAGCGTGTGCCGATGGTGGTCGAGGCTGCCGATGGTGGTCGAGGCAACGTGCCGCACCAGGGCCCAGCGTGTGCCGATGGTGCTCGAGGCAACCGACCGCACCAGGGCCGAGCGTGTGCCGATGGTGCTCGAGGCAAGCTGCCGCACCAGGGCCCAGCGTGTGCCGATGGTGGTCGAGGCAACCGCCCGCACCAGGGCCCAGCGTGTGCCGATGGTGATCGAGGCAACCGACCGCACCAGGGCCCAGCGTGTGCCGATGGTGCTCGAGGCAACCTGCCGCACCAGGGCCCAGCGTGTGCCGATGGTCGTCGAGGGAACCTGCCGCACCAGGGCCCAGCGTGTGCCGATGGTGGTCGAGGCAAGCGCCCGCACCAGGGCCCAGCGTGTGCCGATGGTGCTCGAGGCAACCGACCGCACCAGGGCCCAGCGTGTGCCGATGGTGCTCGAGGCAACCTGCCGCACCAGGGCCCAGCGTGTGCCGATGGTGGTCGAGGCAAGCGCCCGCACCAGGGCCCAGCGTGTGCCGATGGTGGTCGAGGCAAGCGCCCGCACCAGGGCCCAGCGTGTGCCGATGGTGCACCAGGGCCCAGCGTGTGCCGATGGTGCTCGAGGCAACCGACCGCACCAGGGCCCAGCGTGTGCCGATGGTGGTCGAGGCAAGCGGCCGCACCAGGGCCCAGCGTGTGCCGATGGTGGTCGAGGCAAGCGCCCGCACCAGGGCCCAGCGTGTGCCGATGGTGGTCGAGGCAAGCGCCCGCACCAGGGCCCAACGTGTGCCGATGGTGCTGGGGGCAACCGCCCGCACCAGGGCCCAGCGTGTGCCGATGGTGATCGAGGCAACCGCCCGCCCCAGGGCCCAGCGTGTGCCGATGGTGGTCGAGGCAAGCGCCCGCACCAGTGCCCAGCGTGTGCCGATGGTGGTCGAGGCAAGCGCCCGCACCAGGGCCCAGCTTTTGCCGATGGTGATCGAGGCAACCGGCCGCTCCAGGGCCCAGCGTGTGCCGATGGTTATCGGGGCAACCGGCCGCACCAGGGCCCAGGGTCTGCCGATGGTGCTCGAGGCAACCGCCCGCACCAAGGCTCAGCATGTGCCGCTGGTGATCGA
>NW_028322945.1:15000-20000 GCF_047325235.1 Durio zibethinus | reverse complement strand
TGGCTCCAGCATGTGCTGGTGCCGCATTTTTTTCACTCGGGACAGCATCGCCGGAGCATCGCCGGAGCATCGCCGGAGTACCGCCGGAGAACCTGACCGGCGGCATTGGGGTTCCGGCGATTGGGAGGGGGGCCGGGGGGGTGTGCGCACATGATGTGCGATGGGTGCTGGTACTTGGCCTTGTGTTGGCCCCCTATCCCTCATCAAACCTCTGAGAATTCACACCCCCTTAAAGAGCATTTGAGATTTTACAGGTTTGCTACCAGTAGCCGTTAAAGTGTCTGAAATGGGGACACTTTTTTCAAACGGTCACAAAATCTTCTCTACTTCGAGTTTTTAGCTGAATTTTTTTGTGCATGCCAACAAAAATAGAAGGATCATGCCTACAAAATTTGGGGCCAAAAATCCTTATAAAAAAATTTTAAAAATTCCCGAACCGCAAAAAGTTTCGAAAATCGTGAAAAATAGAAAACGAGTCATCTTCCAACGAAACTTCACGTGAAGGCTTAGGGGACCATTGTATGAATTTACAAGCCATAAAAATGGCATTGGCACGGCAGAAATTTGAAGATGTGCCTAAACCCACCAGGGCCCAGCGTGTGCCGATGGTGCTCGAGGCAACCGCCCGCACCAAGGCCCAGCGTGTGCCGAAGGTGGTCGAGGCAACCGCCCGCACCAGGGCCGATAGTGTGCCGATGGTGCTCGAGGCAACCTGTCGCACCAGGGCCCAGCGTGTGCCGATGGTGATCGAGGTAACCTGCCGCACCAGGGCCCAGCGTGTGCCGATGGTGGTCGAGGCAAGTTCCCGCACCAGCGCCCAGCGTGTGCCGATGGTGCTCGAGGCAACCGACCGCACCAGGGCCCAGCGTGTGCCGATGGTGCTCGAGGCAACCTGCCGCACCAGGGCCCAGCGTCTGCCGATGGTGCTCGAGGCAACCTGCCGCACCAGGGCCCAGCGTCTGCCGATGGTGCTCGAGGCAAGCGCCCGCACCAGGGCCCAGCGTGTGCCGATGGTGGTCGAGGCAAGCGCCCGCACCAGGGCCCAGCGTGTGCCGATGGTGCTCGAGGCAACCTGCCGCACCAGGGCCCAGCGTGTGCCGATGGTGCTCGAGGCAACCGACCGCACCAGGGCCGAGCGTGTGCCGATGGTGGTCGAGGCAAGCGCCCGCACCAGGGCCCAGCGTGTGCCGATGGTGGTCGAGGCAACCTGCCGCACCAGGGCCCAGCGTGTGCCGATGGTGCTCGAGGCAACCGACCGCACCAGGGCCGAGCGTGTGCCGATGGTGCTCGAGGCAAGCGCCCGCACCAGGGCCCAGCGTGTGCCGATGGTGCTCGAGGCAACCTGCCGCACCAGGGCCCAGCGTGTGCCGATGGTGCTCGAGGCAACCTGCCGCACCAGGGCCCAGCGTGTGCCGATGGTGGTCGAGGCAAGCGCCCGCACCAGGGCCCAGCGTGTGCCGATGGTGGTCGAGGCAAGCGCCCGCACCAGGGCCCAGCGTGTGCCGATGGTGGTCGAGCCAGGAGCCCGCACCAAGGGCCGGCTTGTGTCGATGGTGTTCGGGGCAACCGCCCGTACCAGGGCCCAGCGTGTGCCGATGGTGCTGGGGGCAAGCGCCCGCCCCAGGGCCCAGCGTGTGCCGATGGTTATCGGGGCAACCGGCCGCACCAGGGCCCAGGGTCTCCCGATGGTGCTCGAGGCAACCGCCCGCACCAAGGCTCAGCATGTGCCGATTGTGATCGAGGCAACAACCCACACCAGGGCCCAGCTTGTGCCGATGGCGGTCGAGGCAAGTGCCCGTACCGAAGGGCAGCCTATGCCGATGATGGTCGATGCATGTGCCATCACCATGCGTCATCATGTGCCATTGATGGTCGAGGCCTTGGCCGAAGTTCGATTTTGAGCCACGGTGCCCATGCTTGGCTCCAGCATGTGCTGGTGCCGCATTTTTTTCACTCGGGACAGCATCGCCGGAGCATCGCCGGAGTACCGCCGGAGAACCTGACCGGCGGCATTGGGGTTCCGGCGATTGGGAGGGGGGCCGGGGGGGTGTGCGCACATGATGTGCGATGGGTGCTGGTACTTGGCCTTGTGTTGGCCCCCTATCCCTCATCAAACCTCTGAGAATTCACACCCCCTTAAAGAGCATTTGAGATTTTACAGGTTTGCTACCAGTAGCCGTTAAAGTGTCTGAAATGGGGACACTTTTTTCAAACGGTCACAAAATCTTCTCTACTTCGAGTTTTTAGCTGAATTTTTTTGTGCATGCCAACAAAAATAGAAGGATCATGCCTACAAAATTTGGGGCCAAAAATCCTTATAAAAAAATTTTAAAAATTCCCGAACCGCAAAAAGTTTCGAAAATCGTGAAAAATAGAAAACGAGTCATCTTCCAACGAAACTTCACGTGAAGGCTTAGGGGACCATTGTATGAATTTACAAGCCATAAAAATGGCATTGGCACGGCAGAAATTTGAAGATGTGCCTAAACCCACCAGGGCCCAGCGTGTGCCGATGGTGCTCGAGGCAACCGCCCGCACCAGGGCCCAGCGTGTGCCGATGGTGGTCGAGGCAACCGCCCGCACCAGGGCCGATAGTGTGCCGATGGTGCTCGAGGCAACCTGTCGCACCAGGGCCCAGCGTGTGCCGATGGTGATCGAGGTAACCTGCCGCACCAGGGCCCAGCGTGTGCCGATGGTGGTCGAGGCAAGTTCCCGCACCAGCGCCCAGCGTGTGCCGATGGTGCTCGAGGCAACCGACCGCACCAGGGCCCAGCGTGTGCCGATGGTGCTCGAGGCAACCTGCCGCACCAGGGCCCAGCGTCTGCCGATGGTGCTCGAGGCAACCTGCCGCACCAGGGCCCAGCGTCTGCCGATGGTGCTCGAGGCAAGCGCCCGCACCAGGGCCCAGCGTGTGCCGATGGTGGTCGAGGCAAGCGCCCGCACCAGGGCCCAGCGTGTGCCGATGGTGCTCGAGGCAACCTGCCGCACCAGGGCCCAGCGTGTGCCGATGGTGCTCGAGGCAACCGACCGCACCAGGGCCGAGCGTGTGCCGATGGTGGTCGAGGCAAGCGCCCGCACCAGGGCCCAGCGTGTGCCGATGGTGGTCGAGGCAACCTGCCGCACCAGGGCCCAGCGTGTGCCGATGGTGCTCGAGGCAACCGACCGCACCAGGGCCGAGCGTGTGCCGATGGTGCTCGAGGCAAGCGCCCGCACCAGGGCCCAGCGTGTGCCGATGGTGCTCGAGGCAACCTGCCGCACCAGGGCCCAGCGTGTGCCGATGGTGCTCGAGGCAACCTGCCGCACCAGGGCCCAGCGTGTGCCGATGGTGGTCGAGGCAAGCGCCCGCACCAGGGCCCAGCGTGTGCCGATGGTGGTCGAGGCAAGCGCCCGCACCAGGGCCCAGCGTGTGCCGATGGTGGTCGAGGCAACCGCCCGCACCAGGGCCCAGCGTGTGCCGATGGTGGTCGAGGCAACCTGCCGCACCAGGGCGGAGCGTGTGCCGATGGTGGTCGAGGCAAGCGCCCGCACCAGGGCCCAGCGTGTGCCGATGGTGGTCGAGGCAACCTGCCGCACCAGGGCGGAGCGTGTGCCGATGGTGGTCGAGGCTGCCGATGGTGGTCGAGGCAACGTGCCGCACCAGGGCCCAGCGTGTGCCGATGGTGCTCGAGGCAACCGACCGCACCAGGGCCGAGCGTGTGCCGATGGTGCTCGAGGCAAGCTGCCGCACCAGGGCCCAGCGTGTGCCGATGGTGGTCGAGGCAACCGCCCGCACCAGGGCCCAGCGTGTGCCGATGGTGATCGAGGCAACCGACCGCACCAGGGCCCAGCGTGTGCCGATGGTGCTCGAGGCAACCTGCCGCACCAGGGCCCAGCGTGTGCCGATGGTCGTCGAGGGAACCTGCCGCACCAGGGCCCAGCGTGTGCCGATGGTGGTCGAGGCAAGCGCCCGCACCAGGGCCCAGCGTGTGCCGATGGTGCTCGAGGCAACCGACCGCACCAGGGCCCAGCGTGTGCCGATGGTGCTCGAGGCAACCTGCCGCACCAGGGCCCAGCGTGTGCCGATGGTGGTCGAGGCAAGCGCCCGCACCAGGGCCCAGCGTGTGCCGATGGTGGTCGAGGCAAGCGCCCGCACCAGGGCCCAGCGTGTGCCGATGGTGGTCGAGGCAAGCGCCCGCACCAGGGCCCAACGTGTGCCGATGGTGCTGGGGGCAACCGCCCGCACCAGGGCCCAGCGTGTGCCGATGGTGATCGAGGCAACCGCCCGCCCCAGGGCCCAGCGTGTGCCGATGGTGGTCGAGGCAAGCGCCCGCACCAGTGCCCAGCGTGTGCCGATGGTGGTCGAGGCAAGCGCCCGCACCAGGGCCCAGCTTTTGCCGATGGTGATCGAGGCAACCGGCCGCTCCAGGGCCCAGCGTGTGCCGATGGTTATCGGGGCAACCGGCCGCACCAGGGCCCAGGGTCTGCCGATGGTGCTCGAGGCAACCGCCCGCACCAAGGCTCAGCATGTGCCGCTGGTGATCGAGGCAACAACCCACACCAGGGCCCAGCTTGTGCCGATGGCGGTCGAGGCAAGTGCCCGTACCGAAGGGCAGCCTATGCCGATGATGGTCGATGCATGTGCCATCACCATGCGTCATCATGTGCCATTGATGGTCGAGGCCTTGGCCGAAGTTCGATTTTGAGCCACGGTGCCCATGCTTGGCTCCAGCATGTGCTGGTGCCGCATTTTTTTCACTCGGGACAGCATCGCCGGAGCATCGCCGGAGCATCGCCGGAGTACCGCCGGAGAACCTGACCGGCGGCATTGGGGTTCCGGCGATTGGGAGGGGGGCCGGGGGGGTGTGCGCACATGACGTGCGATGGGTGCTGGTGCTTGGCCCTTGTGTTGGCCCCCTATCCCTCATCAAACCTCTGAGAACTCACACCCCCTTAAAGAGCGTTTGAGATTTTACAGGTTTGCTGCCAGTAGCCGTTGAAGTGTCTGAAACGGGGACACTTTT
>NW_028322945.1:0-5000 GCF_047325235.1 Durio zibethinus | reverse complement strand
AAAAAGTTTCGAAAATCGTGAAAAATAGAAAACGAGTCATCTTCCAACGAAACTTCACGTGAAGGCTTAGGGGACCATTGTATGAATTTACAAGCCATAAAAATGGCATTGGCACGGCAGAAATTTGAAGATGTGCCTAAACCCACCAGGGCCCAGCGTGTGCCGATGGTGCTCGAGGCAACCGCCCGCACCAAGGCCCAGCGTGTGCCGATGGTGGTCGAGGCAACCGCCCGCACCAGGGCCGATAGTGTGCCGATGGTGCTCGAGGCAACCTGTCGCACCAGGGCCCAGCGTGTGCCGATGGTGATCGAGGTAACCTGCCGCACCAGGGCCCAGCGTGTGCCGATGGTGGTCGAGGCAAGTTCCCGCACCAGCGCCCAGCGTGTGCCGATGGTGCTCGAGGCAACCGACCGCACCAGGGCCCAGCGTGTGCCGATGGTGCTCGAGGCAACCTGCCGCACCAGGGCCCAGCGTCTGCCGATGGTGCTCGAGGCAACCTGCCGCACCAGGGCCCAGCGTCTGCCGATGGTGCTCGAGGCAAGCGCCCGCACCAGGGCCCAGCGTGTGCCGATGGTGGTCGAGGCAAGCGCCCGCACCAGGGCCCAGCGTGTGCCGATGGTGCTCGAGGCAACCTGCCGCACCAGGGCCCAGCGTGTGCCGATGGTGCTCGAGGCAACCGACCGCACCAGGGCCGAGCGTGTGCCGATGGTGGTCGAGGCAAGCGCCCGCACCAGGGCCCAGCGTGTGCCGATGGTGGTCGAGGCAACCTGCCGCACCAGGGCCCAGCGTGTGCCGATGGTGCTCGAGGCAACCGACCGCACCAGGGCCGAGCGTGTGCCGATGGTGCTCGAGGCAAGCGCCCGCACCAGGGCCCAGCGTGTGCCGATGGTGCTCGAGGCAACCTGCCGCACCAGGGCCCAGCGTGTGCCGATGGTGCTCGAGGCAACCTGCCGCACCAGGGCCCAGCGTGTGCCGATGGTGGTCGAGGCAAGCGCCCGCACCAGGGCCCAGCGTGTGCCGATGGTGGTCGAGGCAAGCGCCCGCACCAGGGCCCAGCGTGTGCCGATGGTGGTCGAGCCAGGAGCCCGCACCAAGGGCCGGCTTGTGTCGATGGTGTTCGGGGCAACCGCCCGTACCAGGGCCCAGCGTGTGCCGATGGTGCTGGGGGCAAGCGCCCGCCCCAGGGCCCAGCGTGTGCCGATGGTTATCGGGGCAACCGGCCGCACCAGGGCCCAGGGTCTCCCGATGGTGCTCGAGGCAACCGCCCGCACCAAGGCTCAGCATGTGCCGATTGTGATCGAGGCAACAACCCACACCAGGGCCCAGCTTGTGCCGATGGCGGTCGAGGCAAGTGCCCGTACCGAAGGGCAGCCTATGCCGATGATGGTCGATGCATGTGCCATCACCATGCGTCATCATGTGCCATTGATGGTCGAGGCCTTGGCCGAAGTTCGATTTTGAGCCACGGTGCCCATGCTTGGCTCCAGCATGTGCTGGTGCCGCATTTTTTTCACTCGGGACAGCATCGCCGGAGCATCGCCGGAGTACCGCCGGAGAACCTGACCGGCGGCATTGGGGTTCCGGCGATTGGGAGGGGGGCCGGGGGGGTGTGCGCACATGATGTGCGATGGGTGCTGGTACTTGGCCTTGTGTTGGCCCCCTATCCCTCATCAAACCTCTGAGAATTCACACCCCCTTAAAGAGCATTTGAGATTTTACAGGTTTGCTACCAGTAGCCGTTAAAGTGTCTGAAATGGGGACACTTTTTTCAAACGGTCACAAAATCTTCTCTACTTCGAGTTTTTAGCTGAATTTTTTTGTGCATGCCAACAAAAATAGAAGGATCATGCCTACAAAATTTGGGGCCAAAAATCCTTATAAAAAAATTTTAAAAATTCCCGAACCGCAAAAAGTTTCGAAAATCGTGAAAAATAGAAAACGAGTCATCTTCCAACGAAACTTCACGTGAAGGCTTAGGGGACCATTGTATGAATTTACAAGCCATAAAAATGGCATTGGCACGGCAGAAATTTGAAGATGTGCCTAAACCCACCAGGGCCCAGCGTGTGCCGATGGTGCTCGAGGCAACCGCCCGCACCAGGGCCCAGCGTGTGCCGATGGTGGTCGAGGCAACCGCCCGCACCAGGGCCGATAGTGTGCCGATGGTGCTCGAGGCAACCTGTCGCACCAGGGCCCAGCGTGTGCCGATGGTGATCGAGGTAACCTGCCGCACCAGGGCCCAGCGTGTGCCGATGGTGGTCGAGGCAAGTTCCCGCACCAGCGCCCAGCGTGTGCCGATGGTGCTCGAGGCAACCGACCGCACCAGGGCCCAGCGTGTGCCGATGGTGCTCGAGGCAACCTGCCGCACCAGGGCCCAGCGTCTGCCGATGGTGCTCGAGGCAACCTGCCGCACCAGGGCCCAGCGTCTGCCGATGGTGCTCGAGGCAAGCGCCCGCACCAGGGCCCAGCGTGTGCCGATGGTGGTCGAGGCAAGCGCCCGCACCAGGGCCCAGCGTGTGCCGATGGTGCTCGAGGCAACCTGCCGCACCAGGGCCCAGCGTGTGCCGATGGTGCTCGAGGCAACCGACCGCACCAGGGCCGAGCGTGTGCCGATGGTGGTCGAGGCAAGCGCCCGCACCAGGGCCCAGCGTGTGCCGATGGTGGTCGAGGCAACCTGCCGCACCAGGGCCCAGCGTGTGCCGATGGTGCTCGAGGCAACCGACCGCACCAGGGCCGAGCGTGTGCCGATGGTGCTCGAGGCAAGCGCCCGCACCAGGGCCCAGCGTGTGCCGATGGTGCTCGAGGCAACCTGCCGCACCAGGGCCCAGCGTGTGCCGATGGTGCTCGAGGCAACCTGCCGCACCAGGGCCCAGCGTGTGCCGATGGTGGTCGAGGCAAGCGCCCGCACCAGGGCCCAGCGTGTGCCGATGGTGGTCGAGGCAAGCGCCCGCACCAGGGCCCAGCGTGTGCCGATGGTGGTCGAGGCAACCGCCCGCACCAGGGCCCAGCGTGTGCCGATGGTGGTCGAGGCAACCTGCCGCACCAGGGCGGAGCGTGTGCCGATGGTGGTCGAGGCAAGCGCCCGCACCAGGGCCCAGCGTGTGCCGATGGTGGTCGAGGCAACCTGCCGCACCAGGGCGGAGCGTGTGCCGATGGTGGTCGAGGCTGCCGATGGTGGTCGAGGCAACGTGCCGCACCAGGGCCCAGCGTGTGCCGATGGTGCTCGAGGCAACCGACCGCACCAGGGCCGAGCGTGTGCCGATGGTGCTCGAGGCAAGCTGCCGCACCAGGGCCCAGCGTGTGCCGATGGTGGTCGAGGCAACCGCCCGCACCAGGGCCCAGCGTGTGCCGATGGTGATCGAGGCAACCGACCGCACCAGGGCCCAGCGTGTGCCGATGGTGCTCGAGGCAACCTGCCGCACCAGGGCCCAGCGTGTGCCGATGGTCGTCGAGGGAACCTGCCGCACCAGGGCCCAGCGTGTGCCGATGGTGGTCGAGGCAAGCGCCCGCACCAGGGCCCAGCGTGTGCCGATGGTGCTCGAGGCAACCGACCGCACCAGGGCCCAGCGTGTGCCGATGGTGCTCGAGGCAACCTGCCGCACCAGGGCCCAGCGTGTGCCGATGGTGGTCGAGGCAAGCGCCCGCACCAGGGCCCAGCGTGTGCCGATGGTGGTCGAGGCAAGCGCCCGCACCAGGGCCCAGCGTGTGCCGATGGTGCACCAGGGCCCAGCGTGTGCCGATGGTGCTCGAGGCAACCGACCGCACCAGGGCCCAGCGTGTGCCGATGGTGGTCGAGGCAAGCGGCCGCACCAGGGCCCAGCGTGTGCCGATGGTGGTCGAGGCAAGCGCCCGCACCAGGGCCCAGCGTGTGCCGATGGTGGTCGAGGCAAGCGCCCGCACCAGGGCCCAACGTGTGCCGATGGTGCTGGGGGCAACCGCCCGCACCAGGGCCCAGCGTGTGCCGATGGTGATCGAGGCAACCGCCCGCCCCAGGGCCCAGCGTGTGCCGATGGTGGTCGAGGCAAGCGCCCGCACCAGTGCCCAGCGTGTGCCGATGGTGGTCGAGGCAAGCGCCCGCACCAGGGCCCAGCTTTTGCCGATGGTGATCGAGGCAACCGGCCGCTCCAGGGCCCAGCGTGTGCCGATGGTTATCGGGGCAACCGGCCGCACCAGGGCCCAGGGTCTGCCGATGGTGCTCGAGGCAACCGCCCGCACCAAGGCTCAGCATGTGCCGCTGGTGATCGAGGCAACAACCCACACCAGGGCCCAGCTTGTGCCGATGGCGGTCGAGGCAAGTGCCCGTACCGAAGGGCAGCCTATGCCGATGATGGTCGATGCATGTGCCATCACCATGCGTCATCATGTGCCATTGATGGTCGAGGCCTTGGCCGAAGTTCGATTTTGAGCCACGGTGCCCATGCTTGGCTCCAGCATGTGCTGGTGCCGCATTTTTTTCACTCGGGACAGCATCGCCGGAGCATCGCCGGAGCATCGCCGGAGTACCGCCGGAGAACCTGACCGGCGGCATTGGGGTTCCGGCGATTGGGAGGGGGGCCGGGGGGGTGTGCGCACATGACGTGCGATGGGTGCTGGTGCTTGGCCCTTGTGTTGGCCCCCTATCCCTCATCAAACCTCTGAGAACTCACACCCCCTTAAAGAGCGTTTGAGATTTTACAGGTTTGCTGCCAGTAGCCGTTGAAGTGTCTGAAACGGGGACACTTTTTTCAAACGGTCGCGAAATCTTCTCCGGTTCGAGTTTTTAGCTGAATTTTTTTGTGCATGCCAACAAAAATAGAAGGATCACGTCCACAAAATTTGGGGCCAAAACTCCTTCTAAAAAAATTCTAAAAAATCACGAACCGCAAAAAGTTTCGAAAATCGTGAAAAATAGAAAACGAGTCATCTTGCAACGAAACTTCACGTGAAGGCTTAGGGGACCATTGTATGAATTTACAAGCCATAAAAATGGCATTGGCACGGCAGAAATTTGAAGATGTGCC
>NW_028322944.1:147500-149934 GCF_047325235.1 Durio zibethinus | reverse complement strand
CTTTTTTAATTGATTGTTTTATCACATTGTGATATTTTACATCGTTGAATGGACCCATGCGAAAACAATTAGATGATGACAAAATTATCAAAGATTGGGATTCCTTATTTCTGTTCAAGAGCGTATGAATAGTTCCGTGATTTTGGCTAAATGATTGTTGAATCCTTGCGTTGTAATAAATGGAATAAAACGGATTTTTATTTTTATTGGTACGATCTGACCTATTATCCGAAATCCATCCTGAACCTGACGGATCATTTCTTTTTCTGATATAAAAAATATGAGATTTCACTAAGTCGATTCTTAGTAAATCTCGAATCAGACCATTTGTCCTTACTTCAACAAATGAAGCACAGACCTCTTCGGCGGAAGAACTTTTGTTGTCTTGATCCCAATTCAACACTAAACAAGTCCGAACTAGTTGAATACTTGTGTCAGAAATTCTCCGAGTCGGTTTGCCATTTCCATAAAGGATATAATTGACAACTCGAAGTTGCATATTATCCTTTTCCCGAAACGGATCATGGGGGAAGAGTGTTGCTAAATTTCTACCGTCAAATATTTCATATGGGGTTACAGGTCGAACCAAAACAAAATACTTTTTCTTGGTAGGTGTGATCCGTTGGACATAGATACAATTTTTCAATTTTTTTGATTCCTTAGAGTTTGTTTTGCCCGTTCCTGGTGGTATCAAGATGCCACTGTGTCGAGATATCTTATCTGTTTCTCCGGGAAAATGGATATTCCCAGAAAAAATTTTCAGTTCAATCCTTTTTTGTTTTCTCTCCACTCGGACCAATCCGCCCACTTGGCTTCTTGTATTTAAAGTGATTTGGGTATCTACTCCAATGATACTATTGTTCCGTACCATTATGGAAGAAGATTCGGATAAAATATGCACTTCCTCGGGAATGAAAAAAAATCGATCCACTTTCATTTGGTATTTTGGCTTAACCTTTTTGACTCCTCGATACTCAATCACATCCTCCTTTTTGAGGATTGAATGCGCCCCTATAGTCCCATATTTAGTAATTCCTGAACTCTTTCTTCTGTATCGAGGATCATCAAAAAAAGCAAGAATACTTTTTCTACGGAAAATACCATTTATGGGTATTTCCATCGAGATACCTGAATGTGAATGCAGCATTAGTTCTTTCTCTTGGTCTTGAATCAATTGAAATGGAATAATAAATCTATTTCTTCGTCTCTTTGCCAATAAATCAGCATTCTCGTGGAGAATAGCAGAATATATGAAATCGCAATGCCCAGTACTTATGATTCGATAAAATTCTGAATAATCGGAAATCCTATCTTCTTTTTTATCATAAAAATCCGAACTAAATAATTTGTGTCTCACTTGATCATTATTCACTGAGAATCTAGAAATATATCTTCGTTCGGCAGAAAGATAATGAATGTTTATTTGATCTTGATCCTTGTGGAGCGAAAAAGGAACTACGCTTAATTTGTACGAACCCCCTGATAATATCCACAAATGGCTTGTTTTTGGTAAGAGATGGACATTACTATATGTAAATTCGGGTGAATGGTACACATCGGTACTCCAGTGCATTTCCCCCTCTGAGTCAGAATAAATATGTTTTCGAACCCTCTCTTTAAAATTTAAATTGAAAGTGTATGTTCCCGCGCGAATCTCAGCAATCGCTTGTTCTGATTCTACATATTGATTGTTTTGAACTAAAAGAAAACTTTTTGGTGGAATAGTCACCTTATGTATAATATCTTCACTCTCAATAATTACATACAAGTCCATATAACATAAAAAAGCAGGATGCCCGTGACGTGTACGTGTAGGATGAACCAAATCCTCATTGAATTTGATTTTTCCATTAAAAGGGGCTCGTACATATTCTGCAGTACCCCCTGTAAATACTCCGCCGGTATGAAAAGTTCTTAATGTTAGTTGAGTCCCCGGTTCTCCAATGGATTGCCCCGCAATAATACCTACAGCTTCTCCCAATTCAACCAGGTTGTCATGAGTGGGACTCCGACCATAACATAATCGACAAATCCAAGATGTACTCCTACAAGTAAAGGGAGTTCGAATAGATATTGGTTGTGTTCGAAAGGTTATGAATCGATCGACAAGCCCAAGCCCAATATCTTGATTTCGAATGGCAATGCACCGCGGACCCATATATATATCGTCTGCTAATACACGACCCATTAATGTTTGGATAAAAATTCTTTCCGGAAGCGTCCTCTTTTGAGGACTCACAGAAATCCCTCGGGTGGTGCCACAATCTGTTCTACGTACAACAATGTGTTGAACTACTTCAACAAGTCTGCGCGTAAGATATCCAGCATCTGATGTTCGTACGGCGGTATCCACAACCCCTTTTCGGGCTCCGTAGCAAGAAATGATATATTCTGTTAAAGACAGTCCTTCGCGTAAATTGCTTTGAATGGGTAA
>NW_028322944.1:135000-140000 GCF_047325235.1 Durio zibethinus | reverse complement strand
AATTTCTTGCTGATTCCCTATGGACATCATATCTAGATAGATAAAATACCTCATTAGATAACTAGAGCTGTGTAACAACTTATGTTCGGGGGTTTACATAGACTCATAATTGCTGTTATATTATTATAATATAATTTATAATTATATAATTTATAATTGAAATTAAGAAAGTTTTTTTATTGAATTGAAAAATTGAAAAAAAAAATCAATACTAATTAGTTATGTATCCATTTTTATTTTCTTATACCATTAGAGAAAGACAAGTGAAGAAGAATCGTCCATAAATTTGCCGTCAATAGTTAATAGTTAATGGTTCCAATTTTTTTGTCCTGCATTTTTACTTTTGTAACTGAGAATCCACATTTTCTTTTTCAATAGAAAAGAAAAAAGAAAGGGAAAGTTTTTGTTTTTAGATATTGTGTGTCTTGAGATACTATAACCAATTGAAGGTATGGATCCAATCTAAAAATAAAAAGGGGATACTCTCATTTTTTTGTTTGTAGCCTTTTGGCGACATGGCCGAGCGGTAAGGCGGGGGACTGCAAATCCCTTATTCCCCAGTTCAAATCCGGGTGTCGCCTGATCAACAAAAAACGCGAAATCCTATATTCTGTTTTGCTGATATAACTCGACCAATTTTCTCCGGCAAAAACAAGTGTAAGAAAAGGACTCTTGATACTTTCTTGATTATAAACTTGATTATAAACTTCCGGAGGTTTTGTTTTCTAAAGTGTTGTAAATCCTTACGTCTAGGATTCAAGGAAAAACTAGAGTAGTGGAAGGGAATGAGTAAATCTTGATATGGTAGCCCCTCCCCTACTAATAGAGGGGCTACTATCGGAGTCTTGAATTAGATTGGATAACGGGAGTGTTTAATTAACTAATGAATGGTTGTAGAAGGGTTGGAAGATACTTTGTATACAGACTGATGAAAGTCTCTGAGTGTTCAGGCATCCAATCAATATTAGATTGGATGGATAATTGGCTTTTACTTAATAAGGGACACCAAAAGAAAGAAGAAGTCTTATTATTGCTACATGTGAGTAACATTCTTTTGATACTTCCAAAAGTGTTACTGCGTATTTTGCTTGTGCTTAATGGTTCTCGATTTTACTAGAAATCATATAAGAACTTGTTATAAGCGGATTTATTGAAGTGTTTCATCAACGGTGGTGTGTCAGAATTCCCTTTTCCTTTTGACTCTGCACCGGTAATTCCACTATTATTAGTGAACAATAATGGAAAAATTCCTTCCTATTTGTTTCATATTCATAGAAATTAGGGGACATAATACACATGGATATAGTAAGTCTTGCTTGGGCTGCTTTAATGGTAGTCTTTACATTTTCCCTTTCACTCGTAGTATGGGGAAGAAGTGGACTCTAGGGGTACTTCTAATTGGGTTGAGGAATCAAACCGTATCAATTGTTTTCTAGATCGTTTTGCAAAGCCTTTTTAACTATTTTATTAGTCTTCATTTCGAAATTCTTGGATTCTAGTGGAGTAATGTATTCTATGAATAATACCCTTTCAATCAAAATCAAACAAACATTTCAATAATTCCCATGTTCGTATTTCGAAAGTAAAAGGGATACGGATGATAGGCAATTTATTAAAAAAAAAAAAGAATTCTTCCTAAATTTTCTATTTTGATGAACCAGCTCTTACCAGAGTTATATATGGACAATGAGGGACAAGGAACCCCCCCCCCTTTTTTTTTTCTGTATTTGTTTGTTTTTATTTCCTTCCCTCTTTACTGTTACTGTTCAAAGAGAAAAAAAGTAGTTCTTTTATTTAATAAGATCTTGCCTTAGTGTAGTCACATATTGCACACTTACCCCCTGTTTTATTTATTATTTTAGGAATTTTATTTATGCCATGCTTTATTGACTCATTTCATATCATGGATCAAAGAAAAGAAGTTAAATTAAAAATCGGTTCCATGAAATGAAAGAATTAGAAAATCGTAAGACTTGCCTTTCAATTATTTCAGATTGATTGAAATCAACACAAATAAAATAGATCAAGCGAAGAAATAAAATTGAGATACTATGTACATTACATATATTTCATTACATATATTTAATTGATATCGACATGTATGAAGATACATATTGTAGATTCATCTATATTAAGCTTGTATCTTTATACATTACAATAATAGATATGGATAGTATGGTAGAAAGATTCATATTTTTTTTCTACCATACTATCGAGTTTGATAGGATACTGCTGATTCTAGTCCATTCATTTTATTTAATTTATTTAAGACGTGAAATTGGAATCCTTTTTTTCTTAAATCCTTGATAAAAAGTCAAGTTTCATTCAAATTAATCACTTTGACTGACAGTTTTTACGTATATTATAAGTAAAAAGGCGGTAGGAACTAGAATGAACAGCGCTGTAGCAATAAATGCGAGAATATTTACTTCCATAATTTCATTGTTTTTTTTACTTCGCAATAACTCGGGATTTAATCCCATAGAGATGATAAATTTGTCGCTTGTAAATTCAATGCGATGACTTACATTTCAATGACATCGAATCGGATCAATATCATGAATAACAATATCTAAGCTATCAAATCGATTCACCGTCGAGAATTGAATAGTATAACATAGGAAGCTCTTTTATCCACACCGAATACAAAATTGGATTCCTGGCCCAATCAAAAGAATTCCTTTCCTTTATTTCTATATATTCTTTTCCACTCTTTCTTTTCGATAATCTACCGCCTTCCTTGTACAATCATCTGATGATGTATCATCTGACTGCTTTTCCACTTTCACCGTTTACAAATAGTTTACAAATAAACCCCAACAAAAAATGGAAAGGAAAAAATAAATAAAAAAGGCTATCCTTGGGAATGAAATTCTTTCATTTGTATTCCCTTTCACAGAAAATGGAGGGATCAATTGATGTATTTTTTTTTTATTGTATCCGTCGGGACTGACGGGGCTCGAACCCGCAGCTTCCGCCTTGACAGGGCGGTGCTCTGACCAATTGAACTACAATCCCAGGGCAATAAAGAAAAGTGTACAGCATAGATATTCTTATGATTTCATTCAAGCCATTTTCTATTTAAATTTTAGATTCGAATCGCCGTGTTGTAACAAACAAAGGCGCGAGTGATATATTGATATCCATACGGGTATGCGCTTTAGTGAGAGCAACGCGGATTACTAGTTACTAGTAATCCTTTCGTTATTGCCAAATCGATCGATAATCAATTTTAAAATGAAAAAAAAAAAAGAGTCTTTTTTCTTTACTTTACTCTTTCTTTTCATTAAACTTTATACTTAATGATCCTGATATGAATCTAGATCATTATCAAGGTCAGAATTTATGGGAACAAATAAATAGAACAAATAAAAAACAAATAGCGGTAGGGATGGATATATCAGAAAATTGGACTTTTTTTATTCTTCCCTAATTTTTTTGTTTGGCTTTTCTGGAAAACAAAATACAAAAAAATGGGCATTTTATGTTATGGCGGATCAGCGAATTATTGGGCCGAGCTGGATTTGAACCAGCGTAGACATATTGCCAACGAATTTACAGTCCGTCCCCATTAACCGCTCGGGCATCGACCCAGGAAGAATCAATTATAGGTTTATTGATAATCCATGATCAACTTCCTTTCGTAGTACCCTACCCCCAGGGGAAGTCGAATCCCCGCTGCCTCCTTGAAAGAGAGATGTCCTGAACCGCTAGACGATGGGGGCATATTTGCCTGACCGACATCATACTATGCTCATAGTATGAACAGTTTTTTGAAATTGTCAATATAATGGAATGATATGACTAGATCCGAAAGCTTTTTCCATCTTTTATGATTTTCCATTTTTGATTCATGATTTATACTCATAAATCATTCATTTGAATCGCCACTCTATTCTATATAGAAATAAATTAGATATAGAAATAAATTAGATAAATTCAATCTATTATATTATTATATTATATAAATCGATATTATAAAAAGAAACTAGATTATATTAATAATACAAAGTATAAGATCCTTTCGGGAAGTGATTGGTCTGACATAAACATAAAAAGGGGAGTTAAACTTCATTTCTTCCACTTTCATTCTTCATTTCTTCCACTTTCATTCATTGATTCACTCATTATTAAGATTAAGACGAGACAGGCGTATTTCTATCTCACACTAAGCCAGGAAATTAACAAAAAGTAAATCTGGAATTTTGGGAAGAGGGAGCAAGAAGTTATCGAAAATTATGTGTGTTTTTTTTTTTTTCTAAAAATTGGGTTCGGTGGACAAAGCAAATCTCTTCATCACATGTTTCGATAAAATATATTGGATCCATGTCGAATTGCTAAGGTACATCTATTAATCAAATCAAATAAATGAATTTCGTTCTGTTCTGATAAGCCAATTATGATCGGCCTTGAAACAATTCATTGCATTGATATTTATCAAATCCAATATCAATAAACCCATTTTACCCTCTACACGTTAAGTAAATTAGAATTCTCATTCCTGAATGAGCTACTAGCCACTATGAGTCTACTGCATATACTTATATATATATAACTTATACTTATATATATATATATAAATAGATCTTATCGATTCATTCAGTAATTGAATCGAACGGCCCTTTTAACTCAGTGGTAGAGTAACGCCATGGTAAGGCGTAAGTCATCGGTTCAAATCCGATAAGGGGCTTTTGGCTTTTTTTTTCATAAAACTCCAGTGAAATAGTAGTATTCATATTTAAACGAAGAATAGGGGTGTTGTTTTTATTGGTAATAAAAAACCAACTGTATATGTATAATAATTTAATTAGAAACTGTATAATTTAACTCTAATAAGTTATTATCTAATAAGTTATTATTCTAATGAGTTAGAGTAGAGTAATTCTAAAAGAAAGTTGAACATTTGTTTATTATAATGAATAATGATAAGTCGTCTCTTGAATTGACAAATATATATATATATTTTTATTTTTATTTTGCATTATATTATTCCAATCAAA
>NW_028322944.1:77500-122500 GCF_047325235.1 Durio zibethinus | reverse complement strand
TATATTTCTTCATATTTTGACTTCTATGAAGTTTCTTTTTTTTTTTTCTTTTTTTGTTACAGCTGATAAAAATCGTTTTTTGGACGATGCAATATGTAGAAAGCCTATTTTATTTACTAGCGTATTTATTTACTAGCGTATTTGCTCTTTCTTTCCTTTTTTTTTTTATTTCTATAGTGGAGATAGTCGCACGTAATGACAGATCACAGCCATATTATTAAAAGCTTGTGGTAAGAACGGGTTTCGTTCTAGTGCTCGAAAATAATATTCTAAAGCTTTTGTATGTTCTCCGTTACTTGTGTGGATAAGGCCTATGTTATAGAGTATATAACTTCGATCATAGGGATCAATTTCTAGTCGCATAGCTTCATAATAATTCTGTAAGGCTTCCGCATAATTTCCTTCGGATTGAGCCGACATCCGTTACGGTCGTCATTCGATTCAACGAATTCTCCGTTCCAAAACCGTACGTGAGATTTTCACCTCATACGGCTCCTCCTTTATGTGCATAATGAGAATAATCCATGGAATTAAAAAAAAGGTCGAAATATTGTCATTATGAACTGAGCGGGGCTAATGTTTTTACAAGAAATCTCTAGCCAACCCTCTTGCAAAAGATCTTTTCTTACCATCAAGCGTGTTCGTACTAGATAAATAAAGTAAACTCCAACAATTTCTTTGTTCTCAACGCTCCTTAATTTCCAGGAATTAGTCACTTCAACAATCTTCGATGGTTATATGGGTATCCAAAGTACGAACAAGATGGATGTTTGTTGTCCCAACCATTTCTCTTAGTTCCGATCCCGATAAGGAAAGGGAATCCTTTATAACAATAACAAAGTTTTCGTGTTGTTGATTCCTAGATGTAGTGCTTCTTCCTCTATGCCGCCTATTGGTACTAGTGTAGTAGGGTTGACCCACAATACAGACCCATAGGTGTAACCTTTCGCTCAATACTCGAATCAACAATTGAAGCATCTGAGGTTGCATTAATCGGGGATACACGACAGAAGGAATTGCTTTATTTATAAACTTCACCTTCAACAAGCGTAGATTTCTTTTTTTTTTTCAATAGTCTTTTTTTTTTTTTTTCTATTCCGAATCATGTGTCTTTTTCCTAAGACTAAGAGCGGTAAAATAAAAATAAAAAAAAAAATATATATAAAATAATTAAAATATATAAAATAATTATAATTATATAATAATAATCAAATCGCACCATCTCTGTAATAAGTAAATGCCTCTTTTTCTCCTGAAGTTGTCGGAATTATTCGTAATAAGATATTGGCTACGATTGAAAAGGTCTTATCAATAAAATTTCCATTTATCCGCGATCTAGGCATAGGTAGCAATCCATTCTATAACTCTTTTCATTACCCCTTCGTGAGAAAAAAAAAAGGATCTCACAAACAAAGGAAGCGTACAGTACGAAATAACATAAAAGCAGACCCATTCCATAAAAAAAAAAAAAAAAAAGATATAGCCCTCTACTTTACTTCAATTTTTTTGGCAGGAATCAAGAAAAAAAAAAAAAAAGAAATATTTGAATCCTATTTTATTTCATCCAAATTTATTAGTATAAGAATTTATTAGTATAAGAATAAAATATAAAAAGAAAAAAGAATTATTACGATTTCATCGAAGTTGAAGAATCAAAAAATTTATCCTACGGATTAGGATAGATTAGCAAAATTAGAGAAGTTTTGATTAAATTATGATAAAAAGAGGAAAAATAATCGAATAATCGTTCTATGATGAAAATAAAATAACTGCCCTTTTTTGTGTTTTGTGCATAGCAGGTATACAACATATAATCAAATATAAAAATCCCTTAGAGGATTTATGAATTTGTAATAGATTTACAGAGTAAGAGGTTGTTGTTGAGAGATCTAAAACTGGAAAAGAATTTTAGAATTCTTATAGAAATGGGGAATTAGAGTCTAAAGAGAATTATGAACTAAAAATATCCATTAAGCATAGTCTAAAAAAAAAAAACCAATCGATTGATTTGATTCGTTTCAATTCATTGATTTAATCCAGTCCGGTAGAAATATCAGAAAAAAGATGGGAGTGCCTTTTTCGCAAACATGAATAGATATATATGGTATATGTTTATCGTATTATATTATTTATTTTTAACAGCCCCCTCACAAAAAAATTTCTTCGAGTCGGGAGGCTAAAGAAAAAGTGCTGAAAAAAGTGATGAAAAGTTTTCTATTTTTATAGCTAGTTTTCTAGTTAGAATTGATATTGTTCGTACCTCTCGAACAATCTAATATGAATAACTCGCTATTCGCTCGGGTTATCGGCCATAATAATTATGTAGGAGAGATGGCCGAGTGGTTCAAGGCGTAGCATTGGAACTGCTATGTAGACTTTTGTTTACCGAGGGTTCGAATCCCTCTCTTTCCGCACCTTCACCTAATTCGCCAATGTAACTGACTACAATGTATCAAATCAAATAAGAACAGATACTAAAGAGTTAGACCCTTCTTTGATATAGATTCTCTATTCCCAATTTCTTTTTAATACGGAATACGTAAAATAGCGTACAGGGGATGAAAATCTACCTACGGATCTATCATACATGAATAGGAGAAAAATAAAATTTCCGAATCAAATCCCTTACCCTGTCTTCCTTTACTTAACCTTAACTCAGGTGAAAAGGGAGCAGAACCCTTGTTTTGTTATTTTAGTTAGGTTTAAGTCTGACGAGAATAATATTCTACGACAAGCAATTCATTTATTTTCAAACCGACCCATTTCCTATCTATTATTTGATTGACTAATCCTTTATATTGTAATGTGTGAAGGGTCAAATGCTTTGGTAATTCCTCATGGGTGGATGAATCAAGATAATTTTGAATCAGAGTTCTAGATTTTTGTTCATCCCTCGCTGAAATAATATCTCGGGGTTTGCAGCGATAACTTGGTATATCTACTGTACGACCATTAACTAAAATATGTCTATGGTTAACTAATTGGCGGGCTTGAGGAATAGTTGAAGCCATACCTAATCGAAAAAGGATGTTATCCAAACGCATTTCAAGTAATTGTAGTAAAACCTGACCTGTTGACCCTTTTGCTTTTCTGGCAATACGAACGTATTTAAGTAATTGTCGTTCTGTAAGGCCATAATGAAAACGCAATTTTTGTTTTTCTTCTAAACGAATACGATATTGAGATTTTTTACCGGAGCGCGATCGGTTTCTAAGATCGCTTCCGGCTCTAGGACTTTTACTAGTTAGTCCCGGTAAAGCCCCCAGACGGCGTATTTTTTTGAAACGAGGCCCTCGGTAACGCGACATAAAGACTCCTTATTAATTTGAATTTTATTGAAATTTCATAAACCTAAATTAAAACTGAACTAAATGAAGCGAAATCGACTGAAGGATTGTACTACAAATATTAATGAGATGAATTGGATCAATATCCATACTTTTTTGTATTGTATATAATGTATATTGTATATAATGTATACAAAAAATAGAAATTAAAATAAAATATATATAATATATAAATATATTAAATATAAAATATATATTAAATATAAAATATAAAAATTAAAATCTAAAAATTAAACCAAAAAAAGTTTCCTTTTTTTTTTTCTTGATTTATTCTGCAAAGATCTAACTCCTCCAATTTTATTCCTAATTGAAAGTTTCTACGACATAATAAACGGATCGTTGACCTTTGGAAAGAAAAGGGGAAAAAGCTTTTTCAATGTTCTTTGATTTCAAAAAAACATTATCAATCATGTAAAAAAGTAAAAAAGCAAACAAATAGAGAAAGCCGGCTATCGGAATCGAACCGATGACCATCGCATTACAAATGCGATGCTCTAACCTCTGAGCTAAGCGGGCTCAAATAATAGAAATTTTGTATCCATAGGAATTCAGCAAACTATTACGATCTTATCTATTAACTATCTATTAGTTATTCATAATTACTATGAATTATTAATATGAATTATAGACTAGAATTTAGAAAAACTAGAATTTTAAATTTTAAATGCCATATTTATGCCATACATAATTTATGCCATATTTAATATAATCATATTTAATATAATGATATATAATAATATATAATAATATATAATAATGGTAGATTCAATCTAATATTCAATCTAATATTGATAGAATATAATAATTAAGAATAGAATAATATAATTCTATTTGATTATATTTTAATCATTCTATTTGATTATATTTTAATCATATTAAAAATGATATTTTAATTTAATCATATTTTAATTTAATCATATTAATATTTAATAACATTATATTTAATAATATTAAATTATAATAATATTATTATAATTTAATTCTAATTTTATTATAATTATAAAAATTATAAAAATAAATTATAAATATATTTATAATTTTTATAATTATTTATTATTTATCTCTATATTATATATTTTTATTTTATATTTATTTTATTATATGTTATCTTTATTCTATTAGTCTATTCTATTTAGTATTCTATTCTATTTAGTATTATATTCTATTTAGTATTATATATATAATTTAGTATTATATATATATTAGTATAATATTAGTATACTAAGTATAATATTACTATATTTTTTATTTTATATTTTTAGTATTTTTTAGTATATTTTTAGTATATTTTACATTTAAATTATATATAATTTTTTTTTTTTATATAGATATAGATATAGATTTAATTTAATAGATAGATTTAATTTTAATATAGATAGATAGATTTAATATAGATTTAATTTATTTATATTTAATATTTATTTATATTTAATATAGATTTAATATATATTTAATTTATTTATATTTAGTTTAGAATTATAAATAGAGTCTAATAATTAGATAATTATAGTGAAAATATTTTTATGCATTTATATATAATTTATATTTATATATAATTTATATATATATTATCATTATATAAATGATACGTTATAAGTCTAAATAATTAGAATGAAACTTTGTTTTTTAGACTAACTAATTCGAATTATCTTCGAAGTCGAAATAGAAATGAATGGAATAATTAGTTCTAGCTATTATGCTATTATACTAGAAAATAAATAATTAATAATGAATAAATTTTAAAATGAATAAATTTTAATAATGAATAAATTCAATTTTCATTTTTATTTTTATTTTTTTAGTTATCTTATTATGGTTATATAGGATAGTCTAATAAAAGAATAAGAATAAAAATAAAATTAAAGAAAAAAGAAAAGATGCAACCCATAGAAATGAAATCCAGATCATAATGAGAGATGAGAGACTCCTTTCTTTTGTTTTCATTCATAAAGGCGGAAGCTAAGACGAAAAAAAAAAAAAAAATCGACCGTTCGAGTAAATTGCCTGAGAAAACTGAGAGTAAGGGGGGCATATATATGTTATGGAATATCCATCTATATTGAATTGCGAATACAGAAATGATAAAATATTTTCTGATTGGACCAAATAAATACGGGTCTCCGATAGAGACGAAAGAAGATAAACAAACAAGAAATAAAATAGGTAAAGACCCTTCGATATAAGAATCAGTATCTATATCTACTAAATTCAATACTAAATTCAACGGTTTTCGCATAAAAAGAAAGAAAATAAATAAATGAAAGAAAGGGGAAAGGAAGGGAAGGAGAAAGGGGGAAGGAAGTGCATCCTAATGAGATCCTAATCTCAAGACACAAAGGGGATATGGCGAAATTGGTAGACGCTACGGACTTAATTGGATTGGATTGAGCCTTGGTATGGAAACCTACTAAGTGATAACTTTCAAATTCAGAGAAACCCCGGAATGAAAAATGGGCAATCCTGAGCCAAATCCTATTATTTTACGAAAATAAACAAAGGTTCAACAAGCGAGAATAATAAAAAAGGGATAGGTGCAGAGACTCAATGGAAGCTATTCTAACAAATGGGGTTGACTGTTGGTAAAGGAATCCTTATATCGAAACTCCAGAAAGGATGCAAGATATACCTATATAAAATATAAAATAAATAGGTATACTAATGAAAAACCAAAAAAGACGACTCGAACCCGTATTTTTTTTATTTATATGCAAAATCAATTTATATGAAAAATAAAAAGAATTGTTGTGAATCGATTCCAAGTTGAAGAAAGAATCGAATAGAATATTCATTAATCAAATCATTCACTCCATAGTCTGATAAATCTTTTGAAAAACTGATTAATCGGACGAGAATAAAGATAGAGTCCCGTTCTACATGTCAATATCAATACCGACAACAATGAAATTATATAGTAAGAGGAAAATCCGTCGACTTTAAAAATCGTGAGGGTTCAAGTCCCTCTATCCCCAACCCCAAAAAGCCCGTTTGCTATCTATTTATTTTATCCTACCCTTTTTGTTAGTGGTTCAAAGTTCCTTATGTTTCTCATTCATCCTATTCTTTTCCATTTTACAAGCGTATCCTAGCAGAATTTTGTTCTCTTATCACAAGTCTTGTGATATGATATATTGTGATATATATATGATATACGTACAAATCAACACCCTTGAGCAAGGAATACCTATTTGAATGATTCATAATCCATATCATTACTCATACTGAAATTTACAAAGTCTTCCTTTTAAAGATCCAAGAAATTCCCCTTTTAATTTAATACTTTTTCGTTTTTTTTTTTGTTTTCATTTTTAAGTGACATAGACCCAAGTCATCTAGTATTATGAGGATAATGCGTCGGTAATGGTCGGGATAGCTCAGTTGGTAGAGCAGAGGACTGAAAATCCTCGTGTCACCAGTTCAAATCTGGTTCTCGGCGTATGATTAATTTGTATGAGTATCTACTCTACAAATTAATTGATATAGATCGACATAATACATACTTATCTAGCTAGCTATCTGGAAGTAAACCCTCTCTTTATTTATTTTTTTTTTTTTTTTTGTTTCTATTTTTTAGATGAGCAAAGAGTCTATTATAATTATAATGTAGTAAAAAAAATAAATAATGTAGTAAAAGAAAAAAATTTCATTATCTTTCCTCTTCTTTTTTATTTGTTCACGCTGTGGCTCCTCACATTCAAAAAGAATGTTAATACTTCATACATATTTAATTAAAAAAAAAGATTAAAATAGTTGGTTGAAAGGCCCAACCAAAAGTCTGGTCTAGAGGAGTTCAAGGATAGAAATAACCAAGACTCATCTCAGCTACAGTACAAATAGAATCCGATTCCCTTTCATTTATTTATTTGTATTCTCTTTCATATTCCATTTCTTCATTCCTTTCTATGTGACTCTCTAGAGTTCATCTAAGTGATGTGCGCGATACAAAGTTCACGGTATAGAACCCTTGTTGTTCATCCTATTGTCTCGGCTCGTCCGAAATAAAATAAAAAGGTATCTTCAAAAATCGAGAATTTCAATGATGTATTGTCTTTTATTTCTTTTTATTTATTAGCCTATCCATAAGAATACGAATGAAACCTCAATTCCTCCGTTTGAGCTAGAAGAGAATGTACAAATATTCCTTGAATATTTGAAGTTGTAATTAGTTTCTTATCATTCAATGAGCGTCTTGTATTTCATAAAAATTGGGGGCAATGTAATCCTTACGTAAAGGCCACCCTATCCAACTTTCGGGCATTAAGATACGTTTCAGTCGTGGATGATTCTCATAAGAGATTCCCAACATGTCATAAGATTCTCGTTCTTGAAAATCCGCACTTTTCCAAACCCAGAAAACAGACGGAATTCTAGGGTTACTCCTTGGAGCAAATACTTTTATACATACTTCTTCCGGTTGATCTACACCATACTCTATTCTCGTAAGATGATACACACTGGCTAACAGTCCGCCTGGTGCTACATCATAAGCACATTGGGAACGTAGATAATTGTAACCATATACATATAAAATAACAGCAATGGAATGCCAATCCTCGGGCTTTATTTGTAAAGTCTCTATTCCTTGGTAATCGAAGCCCAAAGATCTATGAACTAGCCCGTGTTTGACTAGCCAAACAGACAAACGGCCCTGCATCTTTTTTATCTCTCCCGCACTTTTCTTTTTTATTTGTAATTTGTATAAGATAAGTATTTCACATTTACGATGAAATCGAATTTATGAAGATTAATTCGTTGTTTGTTATTCTGTTTCTGAATCCTACCTAATTCACTAATTCGTGGGAAGATATTGAACTTTTGTAGTTGAAAAATGTTTCAGGAGGAATCTCTGAAGTAGATGGTGGTTGATAGAGTAATCCTTGATTATAATTTCCAGTATGAGTACTGCGTACAAGACAAAACTTGTGATTGGTAGTAAAACACCGATCCCCCTGTTGAGATCTAATTCGATCTTCATAGATTTCGCGAGATATTTTCTTACGAAGTTTTGTTATAGCATCTATAACTGCCTCGGGTTTAGGGGGACAGCCCGGCAAATAGACATCCACAGGAATTAGCTTATCGACTCCCCGAACAGTACTATAAGAATCAGTACTGAACATCCCTCCTGTAATTGTACACGCGCCCATAGCAATAACATATTTAGGTTCGGGCATTTGTTCATATAATCTCACTAAAGAGGGAGCCATTTTCATTGTTACTGTTCCAGCTGTTAAAATTAGGTCCGCTTGTCTAGGACTCGATCTTGGGACCAGCCCATAACGATCAAAGTCGAATCGTGAGCCTATTAATGAAGCAAATTCAATGAAGCAACAACTGGTACCATAAAGAAGCGGCCATAAACTGGAGAGTCTTGACCAATTTGAAAGATCATTTAATGTAGTTGAAATAACTGAGTTTTGGGTTGTTCGATCAAGTAAGGGAAATTCAATGGAATTCATACTCAATGTTATTATTATTTTTACTTTTTTCTTTCTTTTTATTATCTGAATATTCAGGAACTAAGACCATTCCAATGCTCCTTTTCGCCATGCATAAACTGAACCAACAATTAGGATAAGCACGAAAATTAAAGCTTCTATGAATACGGGTACCCCCAATACATCGAAACTCATTGCCCATGGATAAAGAAAAACCGTTTCAACATCAAAAACAACAAAAACTAGAGCAAACATATAATAACGGATTCGAAATTGTAACCAAGCATCGCCCATTGGTTCTATACCCGATTCATAACTAGAAAGTTTTTCTGGACCCTTTCTAATCGGGGCTAAAACTCCAGAAATTAGAAATGCCAAAATAGGAATAGCACTTGATATTATTAGAAATGCCCAGAAAATATCATATTCGTAAAGCAGAAACATAGACGAACTCCTATGAATGTGAAAAATAGACCGGATTAGTCGATTCGACCTGGAATTCATTGTCAAGTCATCCACAACTGTTTGTTTAGTCAAACCAACAATTCAGTTTGATCGAATCGTCTAGTTTCGTTTGTTTGCTGTTGCGTTTTAAGATTTATTGATTGGAATTAATCCTATTTACATTTCACTTATTTCGATTTAATTTCGATATAGTACTAATTTGTATTCGATATAGTACTAATTTGTATAGTAATAGTATAAATAGATATTTATACTATTACATTTATACTATTACATAGATATTTATACTATTACTATATAGTATAGTAGAATACTATACAAATCCAAAACAAGTAAAACTTTTTTGTTTTCACTTCATTTCGTATTTTTCTAAATAAAAGGAATTCTAATATATAACTAATATCTAATATGTATTAGAAATAAAAAAAAAAAAAAAAAACCTTTTCTCTTTTCTATTATCTTATTATCTATTATATATATAGAATATATATAGAATATAGAATAAATTTATATATATATTATATAGTATATTATATAGTTATATATAGAATATAGAATAAATTTATATATAGTTATATATAGAATACATTTTTTATTTTCTATCTATATTTTATAGATATTATATCTTTTTATAGATATTATCTATATATATATTATCTATATATATATATTTAATATATATTATATATATTTATGAGATTCTGTTGAAATGCGCTTTTGTTTTCAGTTTCTGAGCGATCTCCCTGTGAGCGAGCTTATGGGAATGATTTTAACCAAGCAACTGGAAGCGACCAGTTCCAATCAACAAAGAATACAATAATTAGGAAAAAAACTATACAACTTTTTTTATTTGTATTTGGATATTCTTTATTGTTTTAGTTTGCTTTAGTTTTAAGAATATTATTTTCATTTCATTTTTATTAATTTAATAAATATTTTTTTATTAATTTAATAAATATTTTAAATTAATAAAATATAAAAATTAATAAAATATAAAAATTAATAAAATATAAAAATTAATAAAATATAAAATAAAAATATAAAATATAGGGCTATACGGACTCGAACCGTAGACCTTCTCGGTAAAACAGATCGAACTGATTATTATCAAAATGATTCGACCTATTTCAAAGACCCAACATGCATTTTTTTGCATTGGGCTCTTTCATTAACTGATAGAAATATCAGTTAGTCTACCATATATATATTTTTTCTCTTAGAAAAAAAAGGAAGATGGTTCCATGTGCTCTGATTCATTACTGATACAGGAGCACTACCAAAGTGTTTCAAAGAAGGGAAAGTTTATCTTGACGTAGGTCTGCTTCTGGCCTAGATCAACCTAAGTTAAATGAAGTCTCTATCATCCTGATTAAAAAATCAAAGATGAAACTTCATACACCTTAAGATTCATAGGACGAAAAGAGAATTTTTGAGGTCCTTATACTCATTATGCCTAGCATTGAATAGACTGGGTATTCGCCCTATCAATATCTCAAATCAATGATAGGTTCGATTCGGATCCTGCTCCTGCCTAAACGGCACCCGAATCGAACCAAACCATTTGTCAGGCTATTGTTCTCTTGTTTTGTTCCTTCAAAGTAATGGAGTAAGACATCGATTTCTCAAAAGGATCAATTTTTTTTGATTGCATGATAGACTCCCCTGAAAAACATTGGCGCGCGTGTAAACGAGGTGCTCTACCTAACTGAGCTATAGCCCTTGTGTTTGTGATACATATTTTATCATATTATTTAGATAATTTCTTGTCAAGATGAATATTACATGATCCAACATCATAATCATACCTTTTTGGTCGGTTTGATTGGTATTGCTTAGAAGTAATATCGGATTTATAATCCATCGATGTGATAGGTCCCTTTTCTTTCTCTTTATGATTCCTTATGATAATAAATGACCTACTTAACTCAGTGGTTAGAGTATTGCTTTCATACGGCGGGAGTCATTGGTTCAAATCCAATAGTAGGTAGAACTTATTAGATACCATTGATCCCGGTGTCTAATAAGTTTTTCTACCCACCTTCTTTTATTGATTTTCTATCTTTTTCATCCTATTCTATTTCCGTTTTCAATTTTCAAATTTTTCGTTAGATCAAATTTCACTATTTCACTTTTGATTGTATTTGATTCTATTTAATCAGCAGAATAAAAATGGGATGTAGAAACGAAAGTTCTGTTTATACGGAAATTCTTTCGATTAACCAACTAGTTACGAAATCGCGTTGATAGCCTTTACTCGTGTCCTAGCCCATCTGAGAGCTAGATTTGCCTCAATTGTTTGCCTCTTGCCTTCAGCTTTCCTCAAGTTAGCTTCCGCTATTTCAAGAGCTTGCTGAGCTTCTTGTGGATCAATGTCACTACCCTTTTCCGCATCCTTTCCAAAAATAGTGATTTCATTATTGACTATTCTAGCAAAACCACCCATCAGAGCCATCGTTAACCATTGGTCGTTAAGGCGTATTCTCAAAATACCTATATCTACAACTGTGGCAATAGGCGCGTGATTTGGTAATACGCCAATTTGTCCGCTATTAGTAGATAAAATGATTTCTTTCACTTCTGAATCCCAAACAATTCGATTATGGGTGAGTACGCAAAGATTTAAGGTCATTTATTCAATTTGCTCTCCATTTCTAAGTTCGTAGCCTTCGCAGTAGCTTCATCGATGTTACCTACCAAATAAAAGGCCTGTTCAGGAAGACCGTCTAATTCTCCGGAAAGGATCAATTGAAATCCTCTAATTGTTTCTGCTAGGCCAACATATTTCCCCGGGGAACCAGTAAATACTTCCGCTACGAAAAAGGGTTGTGATAAGAAACGCTCAATTTTTCGCGCTCTTGCTACGGTTAAGCGATCCTCTTCGGACACTTCGTCCAACCCCAGGATAGCTATAATGTCCTGAAGTTCTTTGTAACGTTGTAAGGTTTGCTTAACCCTTTGCGCAGTTTCATAATGTTCCTTTCCAACGATTCGAGGTTGGAGCATAGTTGACGTTGAGTCTAAAGGATCTACCGCTGGATAGATACCTTTGGCAGCTAATCCTCTTGATAGTACGGTAGTAGCATCTAAATGCGCAAATGTTGTGGCAGGGGCAGGGTCGGTCAAATCATCCGCGGGTACATAAACTGCTTGAATAGAAGTTATGGATCCCTCCTTGGTAGAAGTAATTCTTTCTTGTAAAGAACCCATTTCGGTACTAAGGGTGGGTTGATAACCCACAGCGGAAGGCATTCTACCCAATAAGGCAGATACTTCGGATCCCGCTTGGACAAAACGGAAGATATTGTCTATAAATAGAAGTACGTTTTGTTTATTAACATCTCGGAAATATTCCGCCATAGTTAGGGCAGTCAACCCAACTCTCATACGAGCTCCTGGCGGTTCATTCATCTGACCGTAGACTAAAGCCACTTTTGATTCCGCAAGATTTTGTTCATTAATTACTCCAGATTCTTTCATTTCCATGTAAAGATCATTTCCTTCACGAGTACGTTCACCTACTCCGCCAAATACGGATACACCCCCATGAGCTTTGGCAATGTTGTTGATCAATTCCATAATGAGTACTGTTTTACCTACCCCAGCTCCCCCAAATAGTCCGATTTTTCCTCCACGACGATAAGGAGCTAAAAGATCGACTACTTTAATTCCTGTTTCAAAAATAGATAATTTTGTATCTAATTGTATGAAAGCGGGCGCAGGTTTATGAATAGGGGATGTTGTGCGAGTATCTACAGGACCTAAATTATCAACGGGCTCCCCAAGCACGTTAAAAATTCGTCCTAGGGTCGCTCCGCCGACTGGAACACTTAGAGGAGCTCCCGTGTTAATCACTTCCATTCCTCTCATTAGACCATCTGTAGCGCTCATAGCTACAGCTCTAACTCGATTGTTTCCTAATAATTGCTGTACCTCACAAGTTACATTAATTTGTTGACCGATGGTATCTCGACCCTTAACTACCAAAGCGTTGTAAATATTAGGCATCTTGCCCGGGGGAAAGGCTACATCCAGTACTGGACCGATGATTTGAGAAATACGTCCCAGATTTTCTTTTTCAAGCGTGGAAACTCCAGGAACAGAAGTAGTAGGATTTATTCTCATAATAAAATAAAGTGAAATATGTCAATTTTTTTTTTCGAAAATTTTCTAATAAAAAAAATCTTCGACAGCAAGTTGATCGGTTAATTCAATAAGAAATGGGGATTAGCACTCGATTTCGTTGGTACCATCCAATTGAATGCAATTCAATTGGATTGTTTCCTTATTCAATGAAGGAATTTTTAAGTTCAACCAACCTATTTGCAAAATATCAAGTGGATAAATAAATAACAATTTTGAGAGAGTCTTTCATTTGTCTATCATTGTCTTTCATTTGTCTATCATTATAGGCAATACCATCCATATTATCTATGGAATTCGAACCCGAACTCTATTTACGATTCCTTATTTCTATCTCATTAGCCCTTATTTCATTTCGTATTTTATTTTAGCATATCGATTTTTTTTTACGTCCAACCTATCCCCCCTTTTTCCATCTATATTCCTTTTTTTTCATTTCATAAACGAATTACGCATATTTTCACATCTAGGATTTACATATACAACCATATATTACTGTCAAGAGTGAATTTCTTATTCTTTCTTATTTCTTATTATTGAATTTATATTATTTCTTATTTTATATTATTTCTTATTATCTTATTATCTTATTATTGATTATTATTGACTATTGACTTATTATTGAATTTATATTATTATAGTATTATCTTATTATTGACTATTGACTTATTATTGAATTTATATATTTTATATTTAATTTATATATTTTATATATATATTTTATATTTATAATTCTAATTATAATTATATATTTATAATATTTCTATTTCATTTATTTCATTTTCATTTCGATTCAAAAAAAAAGTAAGGAATTCTAAACTTGAAAAACACGGATTGGGTTGCGCCATACATATGAAAGAATATAGAATATGAAAGAATATAGAATAATGATGTATTTGGCGAATCAAATACCATGGTCTAATAAGGAACCTTTCGGATTAGTTGATAATTTTTTGAAAGATTTCTTCGAAAAGGTTTCATTAACTCCTAATTTATGCCGAGCAGACCTTGTTGTTGCGAAAATTTTCAATTCATGAGTTGTAGGGAGGGGCTTATGTCACCACAAACAGAGACTAAAGCAAGTGTTGGATTCAAAGCTGGTGTTAAAGAGTATAAATTGACTTATTATACTCCTGAATATGAAGTCAAAGATACTGATATCTTGGCAGCCTTCCGAGTAACTCCTCAACCCGGAGTTCCGCCCGAGGAAGCAGGGGCAGCAGTAGCTGCTGAATCTTCTACTGGTACATGGACAACCGTGTGGACCGATGGGCTTACCAGCCTTGATCGTTACAAAGGGCGATGCTACCACATTGAGCCCGTTGCTGGAGAAGAAAATCAATATATATGTTATGTAGCTTACCCCTTAGACCTTTTTGAAGAAGGTTCTGTTACTAACATGTTTACTTCCATTGTGGGTAATGTATTTGGGTTCAAAGCCCTGCGCGCTCTACGTCTAGAGGATCTGCGAATCCCTCCTTCTTATACTAAAACTTTCCAAGGCCCGCCTCATGGCATCCAGGTTGAAAGAGATAAATTGAACAAGTACGGTCGCCCCCTATTAGGATGTACTATTAAACCTAAATTGGGGTTATCCGCTAAGAACTACGGTAGAGCAGTTTATGAATGTCTACGTGGTGGACTTGATTTTACCAAAGATGATGAGAATGTGAACTCCCAACCATTTATGCGTTGGAGAGACCGTTTCTTATTTTGTGCCGAAGCAATTTTTAAAGCACAGGCTGAAACAGGTGAAATCAAAGGGCATTACTTGAATGCTACTAGCGGGTACATGTGAAGAAATGATTAAAAGGGCCATATTTGCCAGAGAATTGGGAGCTCCCATCGTAATGCATGACTACTTAACAGGTGGGTTCACTGCAAATACTAGCTTGGCTCATTATTGCCGAGATAATGGTCTACTTCTTCACATCCATCGCGCAATGCACGCAGTTATTGATAGACAGAAGAATCATGGTATGCACTTTCGTGTACTAGCTAAAGCTTTACGTCTGTCTGGTGGAGATCATATTCACGCTGGTACAGTAGTAGGTAAACTTGAAGGAGAAAGGGACATAACTTTGGGCTTTGTTGATTTACTACGTGATGATTTTATTGAAAAAGATCGAAGCCGTGGTATTTATTTCACTCAAGATTGGGTTTCTATACCAGGTGTTCTGCCCGTAGCTTCGGGGGGTATTCACGTTTGGCATATGCCTGCTTTGACCGAGATCTTTGGAGATGATTCCGTACTACAATTCGGTGGAGGAACTTTAGGACACCCTTGGGGAAATGCACCGGGTGCCGTAGCTAATCGAGTAGCTTTAGAAGCATGTGTAAAAGCTCGTAATGAGGGACGTGACCTTGCCCGCCAGGGTAATGAAATTATCCGCGAGGCTGGCAAATGGAGTATGGAACTAGCTGCTGCTTGTGAAGTATGGAAGGAGATCAAATTTGAATTCGAAGCAATGGATACTTTAGATAAATAAAATTTGAATTCGAAGCAATGGATACTTTGTAATCCAGTAATTACTGTTGGTTTGTTGAATTGCAATTAAACTCGGCCCAATCTTTTACTAAAAGGATTGAGCCGATCCTAAAGATTGGTGTATTCTTTTCTATCCTATTCGTTCCGTGTTGGAATAGAAACTTATTGTATTAGTAGACGAGATTTTATTGTATTAGTAGACGATATTTTACGAAAAAGGTTCTTGATAGGAGAAAAATTTCTTTTTTCAATTTTTTCAGTGCGAATTTTACACAACATAGGGAAATCGCTATTTCTAATTGAAAATTTATATTTATAATTGAAAAGAAAAAAGTAAAGTATCATATATCATATATAATGAACTGATACTCCAGGTTCTCACAAACGAGAATCCTTTACTTCAATATTCACTCATTATTAGTTTAATGATTGTATCCATTATGCGTATTCCGATAGGAAATAAATGATTTTTTTTTTTTCATCAAATGACTATTCATCTATTATACTTTACATCTAAATAGAGGCAAGAAAACTCTATGGAAAAATTATGGTTCAATTTTATCTTGTCTAAGGGGGAATTAGAATACAGATGTGGGCTAAGTAAATCAATGGATAGCCTTGGTCCTATTGAAAATACTAGTGTAAACGAAGACCCGGTTAGAAATGATATGGATAAAAACATTCATGGTTGTAGTGACAGCTCTAGTTATTACAGTAAGGTTGATCATTTAGTTGGCGTCAAAGACATTCGGAATTTCATTTCTGATGACACCCGAATTAGGGTTTTAATTAGGGATAGTAATCAGGATAATGATAGTAATCAGGATAATTATTCTCTATATTTTAATAGTGAAAATCAAATTTTTGAGATTGACAATGACGATCCCCACTATGATTTTAACTTGTATGATACTAACTATAGTTGGAATAATCACATTAAGAGTTGTATTAACTCTTATCTTCGTTCTCAAACCTGTATTGATAGTTCCATTTTAAGTGGTAGTGACAATTACAATGATAGTTATATTTATAATTGCATTTGTGGTTACATTTGTGTTGAAGGTGGAAATAGTAGTGAAGACAATGGTTTAACTCTAAAAGAAAGTTGCGCAAATGGTAATGATTTAACTCTAAAAGAAAGTTGCGCAAATGGTAATGATTTAACTCTAAAAGAAAGTTGCGCAAATGGTAATGATTTAACTCTAAAAGAAAGTTGCGCAAATGGTAATGATTTAACTCTAAAAGAAAGTTGCGCAAATGGTAATGATTTAACTCTAAAAGAAAGTTGCGCAAATGGTAATGATTTAACTCTAAAAGAAAGTTGCGCAAATGGTAATGATTTAGAAAGGCCTAAAGATTTCAAGCATTTGTGGGTTCTATGCGAAAATGAAGATTGTTATGGATTAAATTATAAGAAATTTCTTAAGCCAAAAATGAATATTTGTGAATACTGTGGATATCATTTGAAAATGAGTAGTTCAGATAGAATCGAACTTTCGATTGATCCAGGTACTTGGGATCCTATGGATGAAGACATGATCTCTCTGGATCCCATTGAATTTCAGTATGACGAAGATGGTATTGATTATGATCCATTTCAGTCTGACGAAGATGGTATTGATTATGATCCATTTCAGTCTGACGAAGATGGTTCTGACGAAGCTGACGAAGATGGTTCTGACGAAGCTGACGAAGATGGTTCTGACGAAGCTGACGAAGATGGTTCTGACGAAGCTGACGAAGATGGTTCTGACGAAGCTGACGAAGATGGTTCTGACGAAGCTGACGAAGATGGTTCTGACGAAGATGGTATTGATTATGATCCATTTCAGTCTGACCAAGAAGAGCCTTATATGGATGGTATTGATTCTGATCCATTTCAGTATGACGAAGATAAAGTTCAGTATGACGAAGATAAAGTTCAGTATGACAAAGATAAAGTTCAGTTTGACAAAGATAAAGTTCAGTATGACAAAGATAAAGTTCAGTTTAACAAAGATAAAGATGGTATTAATTATGATCCATTTCAGTTTAACAAAGATAAAGATGGTCTTGATTCTGATCCATTTCAGTATGACGAAGATAAAGTTCAGTATGACAAAGATAAAGTTCAGTTTGACAAAGATAAAGTTCAGTTTGACAAAGATAAAGTTCAGTTTGACAAAGATAAAGATAAAGATGGTATTGATTATGATCCATTTCAGTTTGACAAAGATAAAGATGGTATTGATTCTGATCCATTTCAGTATGACGAAGATGGTATTGATTCTTATCCGTTTGAGTATGACGAAGATGGTATTGATTCTGATCCGTTTGAGTATGACGAAGAGCCCTATAAAGATCGTCTTGATTCTTATCAAAGAGAGACAGGATTAACTGAGGCTATTCAAACAGGTACGGGTCAACTAAACGGTATTCCTATAGCAATCGGGGTTATGGATTTTCAGTTTATGGGGGGTAGTATGGGATCCGCAGTAGGCGAGAAAATCACCCGTTTGATCGAATATGCTACCAATAATTTTTTGCCTCTTATTCTAGTGTGTGCTTCCGGAGGAGCACGCATGCAAGAAGGAAGTTTGAGCTTGATGCAAATGGCTAAAATATCTTCTGCTTTATATGATTATCAATCAAATAAAAAGTTATTTTATGTATCAATTCTTACATCTCCTACTACTGGTGGAGTGACCGCGAGTTTTGGTATGTTGGGGGATATCATTATTGCTGAACCCAATGCCTATATTGCATTTGCGGGTAAAAGAGTAATTGAGCAAACATTGAATATAACAGTACCTGAAGGTTCACAGGAGGCTGAATATTTATTCCATAAGGGTTTATTCGATCCAATCGTACCACGTAATCCTTTAAAGGGTGTTCTGAGTGAGTTATTTCAGTTCCACGGTTTTTTTCCTTTGAATCAAAATTCAATCAAGTAGAGTCTTAAGTTAAATTATTTTCTTTGTAGTGAAAAGGCAGTTAGTTAGTTTATCAGAATCAAAGTCAAAGCCCGCATAATGGGCTTTGACTTTGTGACATAAAATGGAATTGTCGAAAAACGAATTTTATCTTGCTCTATTGCGTATGTTTATATAATTCAAATATAGAAAAAATATAAATATAGAGTTTTGCATCTTTCTATATCTCCCGAGAATTCTATTTTTACTAAAAATCCCTGTTCTTGGATCGGATTCTAACGAATCGAATCTTTCGACAATTTGTAATAAACTCTTTCTCAATTTGTAATAAACTCTTTCTTTATTAAATTCAAATTAGAAATTAAAATTAGAAGACAAGAACAATAGAATAATAATAATAAGAAAAGTAGGAATAAAGTAAGATAATAAAGAAAGTGGATTATCTTATCATACACCTATTTTATTTCATTTAGAAAGATGGGCAAGTCCCTTTATTTAATTCTACATTCCTTGCACTTATTAGATAAGATATATATATTAGATATATATACTCGCTTAGATATACTTAGTATTTAGATATACTTAGTATTTAGATATACTTAGTATAATATTTAGATATACTTAGTATTTAGATATACTTAGTATAATATTTAGATATACTTAGTATTTCGATATACTTAGTATAATATTTAGATATACTTAGTATAATATACGAATTATAATATAATTATTATAAGATATATTTATAACTAACTTTATAACTAACAATATAACAATAACAGGTACGAATATTAAATTGAGGTACCCATTTTATGACAATTCCCTCTATTTTTGTGCCTTTAGTAGGCCTAGTATTTCCGGCAATTGCAATGGCTTCTTTATCTTTGTATGTTCAAAAAACTAAGATTTTTTAGATTCGATGGGGCCAAGGCCAAGACCAAATCTTATCTATTTTTTTTTTCACGACTTAGATGCCACGGATATCTATTTAGTAGAATATTGTATAACATCCATCCGGCTTCCCCGAACATAAATGAAAAAGCTCCTCTTATGCATACGTAAACATGATATAGGGGTAAATGAATTATAGCAAGTGGATCGGTACCGGACGAATGTATGAAATTAAAGTCTATATATCTAGTAGATCTGTATAGGGGATCATATAAAGGGGATGATTTTAGATCTAAGCAATTTGATGAATTACTTCTAAAAGTTCATATCAAAATAGCACTAGTTGATGAGAGTTACTTCGGAAACAAAAAAAGTAAAGTCAAATTTTTTTGCTTATTTTCTCAATTCCAATAAAATGCAACTGGATCTAGTATGTATGAGTTGGCGATCAGAATCTATATGGATAGAATTTATAGTGGGGTCTCGAAAAACAAGCAATTTCTGCTGGGCCTTTATTCTTTTTTTTGGTTCATTAGGGTTTTTATTAGTTGGAACTTCTAGTTATCTTGGTAGGAATTTGATATCTTTATTTCCGTCTCAGCAAATAGTTTTTTTTCCACAAGGAATCGTGATGTCTTTCTATGGGATCGCGGGTCTCTTTATTAGTTCCTATTTGTGGTGCACGATTTTTTGGAATGTAGGTAGTGGTTATGATCGATTCGATAGAAAAGAGGGAATAGTATGTATTTTTCGTTGGGGTTTTCCTGGAAAAAATCGTCGCATCTTTCTACGATTCCTTATGAAAGATATTCAGTCCATCAGAATAGAAGTTAAAGAGGGTATTTATGCTCGGCGTGTCCTTTATATGGAAATCAGAGGCCAGGGGGCCGTTCCCTTGACTCGTACTGATGAGAATTTGACTCCACGAGAAATTGAGCAAAAAGCTGCTGAATTGGCCTATTTTTTGCGTGTACCGATTGAAGTCTTTTGAAATGAATTGCAGAATAAATGCTTTCTCGGCAGGAGGAAAAAACTCAAGACAAGAAGCCTCTTTTTTCTATAGCAGAACTAAACTGAAGTTTCTTAAGAATGCCCACTCGAACCAAAGAAGACGTATACGGAAGAGTCATAACATAAAACAAAACTGTTTTTTTTTTTTTGTCCACAAAAATTGTTTTTTATGCGTCTGTAAATGTAAAACCACTCAACTTAATTCAGTAACAAAACAAGCAAGAAATCGAAATAATGGATTCATCTCATATATCAAAGTATTTCGAAATATTTAACTTTTTATTTTCAATATTTGGAGTTGATACGTTAGATACAGATAGATTATATCTTGTAAATTTTCTCTACTTTCCTTTTGTCAATCAGCCCCTCCCCTTTTATCCTTTCTTTTGTGCTCCTTAAGAACTAAACAAGTAGATTTCTTTCTTATAACATAATGATAAATGTAATGATAACTTTTCTGTCTTTTTTTGTCACTCATTTTTGATCATCATAATATTTTTCATAATTTTTTTTTTTTCAATTATTCCCGGACTCTAGACTATATACAGTCTAGATAACCCGCGAAAATTTTTCGACATATTTGATTGATATCTTGATATAGACAGGGAGCTCCTTCGTCTCAAAATCTGAATAGAATAATCTTTATTATTTGAAGCGGTTCTTTCGGGCAGTTATCGAAAGAGGGCAATTGCTTCGAATTTGATCAATTGAGATATCTGGAAACAATAATATATATATATATTTCATTCGAACATTCGAATTCAAAGTGGATTCTTATTTTCTATTTCTGTACTCTTTTTAGATTCAAGGACTAAGCACTGAATCAAAAAAAAAAAAAACAGAGAATAGATTCATGGGCCCCTACCTTATAATTTATCTTATAATTTATAATATAATGAAAGTCATGCTTGATAGAAAGATTAGATCACATAAAGTCAACGAATGAGGTGGGTTCATTAACAATTCACAGATGAAAAAATGGCAAAAAAGAAAGCATTCACTCCCCTTCTATATTTTGCATCTATAGTATTTTTGCCCTGGTGGATCTCTCTCTCATTTAATAAAAGTCTGAAATCTTGGATTACTAATTGGTGGAATACTAGGCAATCCGAAACTTTTTTGAATGATATTCAAGAAAAAAGTATTCTAGAACAATTCATAGAAGTAGAGGAACTCCTCCTGTTGGACGAAATGATAAAAGAATACCCGGAAACACATCTACAAAAACTTCGTATAGGAATCCACAAAGAAACGATCCAATTGATCAAGATGCACAATGAGGATCGTATCCATACGATTTTGCACTTCTCGACAAATCTAATCTGTTTCGTTATTCTAAGTGGTTATTCTATTTTGGGTAATGAAGAACTTGTTATTCTTAACTCTTGGGTTCAAGAATTCCTATATAATTTAAGCGACACAATAAAAGCTTTTTCTATTCTTTTATTAACTGAGTTCTGTGTCGGATTCCATTCGCACCACGGTTGGGAACTAATGATTGGCTATATCTACAAAGATTTTGGATTTGCTCATAATGATCAAATTATATCTGTTCTTGCTTGTACCCTTCCAGTCATTCTAGATACAATTTTTAAATATTCGATCTTTCGTTATTTAAATCATGTATCGCCGTCACTTGTAGTTATTTATCATTCACTGACTGACTGAAAAATGATTCACGGATTCAATTAGAATCTTTCTTACTTTGTATATAAGCAAAGAATGCAAAGTCGTACTTACTTTACTCTTTCTACCCATCAGGGGAATACAATTCCTCCTCTATTTCAGTAAATTTTTTTTTTTTTCAGTAAAAGTAAATAGCAGAATCGTGGATAGGGAACTATACTAGTGACCTACCTAATTTTATTGTAGAAATTTTCGGGATCAATGATTGTACCATGCAAACTAGAAATACTTTTTCTTGGATAAAGGAGGAGATTACTCGATCCATTTCCGTATCGCTCATGATCTATATAATAACCGGGGCATCCATTTCAAATGCATATCCCATTTTTGCGCAGCAGGGGTATGAAAATCCACGAGAAGCAACTGGGCGTATTGTATGTGCCAATTGCCATTTAGCTAATAAACCCGTGGATATTGAGGTTCCACAAGCGGTACTTCCTGATACTGTATTTGAAGCGGTTGTTAGAATTCCTTATGATATGCAACTGAAACAAGTTCTTGCTAATGGTAAGAAAGGGGCTTTGAATGTGGGTGCTGTTCTTATTTTACCGGAGGGGTTTGAGTTAGCCCCACCTGATCGTATTTCGCCCGAGATGAAAGAAAAGATAGGCAATCTGTCTTTTCAGAACTACCGCCCCACTCAGAAAAATATTCTTGTGATAGGTCCTGTTCCTGGTCAAAAATATAGTGAAATCACCTTTCCTATTCTTTCCCCAGACCCTGCTAGTAATAAGGATGTTCATTTCTTAAAATATCCCATATACGTAGGCGGAAATAGGGGAAGGGGTCAGATTTATCCCGACGGGAACAAAAGTAACAATACAATTTATAATGCTACGGCAACAGGTATAGTAAGCAAAATCATACGAAAAGAAAAAGGGGGGTACGAAATAACCATAACGGATGCATTGGATGGACATCAAGTGGTTGATATTATCCCCCCAGGACCAGAACTTCTTGTTTCAGAGGGTGAATCTATCAAACTTGATCAACCATTAACAAGTAATCCTAATGTGGGTGGATTTGGTCAGGGGGATGCAGAAATAGTACTTCAAGATCCACTACGTGTCCAAGGCCTTTTGTTCTTCTTGGCATCTATTGTTTTTGCACAAATCTTTTTGGTTCTTAAAAAGAAACAATTTGAAAAGGTTCAAGTGTCCGAAATGAATTTCTAGATCCGTGGATTTATCAACATCAAATTTGTAAAAAAGAACAAATTCTTCCTGGCAATTAGGTTAGGTATGATGAAAAAAGTATGAAAAGTCTTTTGCTTGTTTATATTCTTTCTCTAGGAATTACTTTTACCGCATTCAAAATCTGTATATTGTGAAGAAGACTATTTGTCTTTACCCCTTCTTTTCTTTTTTCAATCTAAATGGGAGGGGTGTAATTATATCCCTATTGTCAGATTGAAATGTCACAGAATGGGTTTTGTTTTCTAAATTCAATTTGATTAGATACTAAACATAAGATAAGTAAGCGGAGAATAGAAAGGAAGGATAAATGAGGGGAACAAATAATTACAGGGAGTATTCTTCGTCTTCCTAGCCTTCGGCACAAGAAAAGGATGTGTAAAATTCCTTTTCTTGTGTCGAAATAATAACAATTCCGGATCCCATTCGTCAAAGATTTCTATTCTTAGTTTATATTTTTCCAGATTTTTCAGAACCCTTTATTTTTTTAGATTTACTTATAATAGATAATAGATTATAATAGATAATAGAATAAGTAATAAAGTAATCGAATAAGTAATAAGGATAATATAATAAGTATAAAATAAGTATAAATAAGTATAAAATAAGTATAAGTATAAATAAGTATAATATAATATAATAAGTAATGGACAACCAAAAAAAAGAGAAGGAATCCTTTTTTTTATAAATATAAAATAGAAGCAAGGCGATGAACTTATAAAAAAATTTCAAACTTTGATGAAATACTAAAATAAATAGAGTAAGGTTAGACTAGTCTAGAAAGGGTTTGCTTGATATCTGGTCGACAGAAAAAAAAAAGAAATATTAAAATTAAATATTAAAATATTAAAATTAAATATTAAAAAAAATTAAATATTAAAATTAAATATATATTGTGATTGTGTCATCCAGGAAAAGGAAATTGAGTGATTCCTTTTTTTCTTCTAACCTTGAAAGTATCGATAGATACTATCGAAGAACAGATGCTATGAATCAATTAATCGAGTTCATTTTTCAAAAACATCATCGGAAAAAGTGATCTATTTGTTGTCATTTATATTTATACGAACAAAATATTATGATCATTAAGAATTCAACGGGACCCCTCCTCGCGAATCAGACAAAGAAAGAGGAGGCGGGCCCCGTTGAGTTCTTACACTTTCATGCCTATAACTTAGTTCATCCCATTATTACATATTACAGGGACGAACCCAATCCAGAATATGAACCATAAAAGAAAATACCTATTAAACCGATCACAGGAATACCAGTTACCGTACCTATTATCCAAAGAGGAATCCTTCCAGTAGTATCGGCCATTTATCCCGCTTCCCTCCACATTTCATCAAGTGGTCATGCTAAAGACATAAACAGTCATAGATAATTATGAGATGCAATCCTTCCGAATGGGATAAGAGAATTCCTACTATTATTTAGTATTCTACTACTCTTTTTTTCTTAATTGAAGAAATAATTGGAAAATAAAACAGCAAGTACAAAAATGAGTAATAACCCCCAGTAGAGACTGGTACGATTCAATTCAACATTTTGTTCGTTCGGGTTTGATTGTGTCATAGCTCTATAATTAATTCGGATTAGGTTTATCGTTGGATGAACTGCATTGCTGATATTGACCCCAAAAAAGAAACGGTAGGTACAGCTAGTCCGTGAACAGCCAACCATCGCACTGTAAAAATTGGATAGGTTCGATCTATGGTCATTGGGTCCTCCTAAAAAGATCTACTAAATTCATCGAGTTGTTCCAAAGAATCAAAACGGCCGGTTATTAATGGAATTCCTTGTCGGCTCTCTGTAAAATACTCGTTTGGACGAGGGCTTCCAAACACATCATAAGCTAAACCTGTGCTGACGAATAACCAACCCGCAATGAATAGGGAAGGTATAGTAATACTATGAATGATCCAGTATCGAATACTGGTAATAATATCAGCAAAAGAACGTTCTCCTGTGCTTCCAGACATGCTGAGCTCCGCATATTCTTGTAGGGGATCGATTCCGTAAAAGATGAGATCAGTAAACGGAAATTCACTGAAATTCAATCTTTGTGAGATCGTCAATATTGTACCAAAGGTATTTTTAGAGTATACCGAATCAGTATAGCTATCCTTCTTCTGACACAGCAACGCAATTTCAAACAGTATATCGACATGAAGTGCTAGATAATTTCTTTCTTCTTCTTGCTTGTCGATGTATAACCACGTATCATGCGATAGAAAATTCCTCAAATTCCTGGAATATAATATAGGGGATTCTATTATTGGTTTGGGGCTAGAAACGGAAGATCAGGTAACCCGTGAATCCAACAAGTTTATAATAATTCATGAAGGAAATTATCATATTTCCGCAAGTCAATTAGATGCGAAATCTAAAAATTGACTTTTTTTCGTAATTGCTTTTTGTTGTAAGACCTCCTTTTTTTATTTTAAGGAATTGCTTAGTCGTCTAGTAACAAGTAAGAGTAGTCGATAGTATTAGATATAGATAAAAAAAAAGAGCAAGGAATAAAAAAAAATTCTACTAATCAATATTTGTGAGGCGGCCTTTCTTGTATTCTTGTATTAGATCCAAAGGTTTTTTCTTGACCTAACTACAAAGATGATGAATCTATTTCTTTTTCTTTCTACTCTTGTCCTGCCGCTCTATTTTTGTGAATACCGTTTAGAATGATTGATGAATCAAAAAATTTCAATTGAACTTATTCTTTCAATGGTATTTTTGCTTATCCCCGTCTCTTTTAAAAATTGAAACTTAGGTAAGTGCTTTATAAACATATGTATAAAAAGAAACATATTTCATTTAGCTCCTTCATGCCTACTCTAACTAGTTATTTCGGTTTTTTTACTAGCGGCTTTAACTATAACCTCAGCTCTATTTATTGGTCTGAGTAAGATACGACTTATTTGAAAATTAATTGAATGAACGAACAATTAATAAAAACAAAGTTTTCTGTCCTATTCCATATATTCTATAGTTCCTTACCGTGTTAATTATCAATTATTAGTTATTGATATTCATGGGCAATAGAGATTAATATTTAGGGATAGATATTACCTTTCTTTTTCCTCCTTTCAAATAAATTGAAATGATTGAAGTTTTTCTATTTGGAATCGTCTTAGGTCTAATTCCTATTACTTTGGCTGGATTATTCGTAACCGCATATTTACAATACATACGTGGTGATCAGTTGGACCTTTGATTAATTAACATCTCTTTTTTGACTGACCCCTTTAATTTTAATTTAATTAATTTAATTCAAGGAGGTCAAATTCGAATTGCTGTTCAATTTTTTTTTTTTTTTTTTTTTTTTCAGTTCGGTGTAATTTTCGACTTAACAAGAGCGGAATCACGCTCTGTAGGATTTGAAACCTACGACATTGGGTTTTGGAGACCCACGTTCTACCGAACTGAACTAAGAGCGCTTTCTTATCATAATAAATAAGACTGTAAAAAAGAGGATTCTTTTATTTTATAACCCCATACATCGTGCACACCTATACTATCATATATCATATATAATATGAGAAAATGATAGATTATGTATGCTTAATTTTAATCAATCTAAACTAAAATGGCTCCCTCCTTACTGCTCAAAGGAGAAGTAATAGGTAGGGATGACAGGATTTGAACCCGTGACATTTTGTACCCAAAACAAACGCGCTACCAAGCTGCGCTACATCCCTTTCAATTGGCCTACGATGTTATTGTAGAGAATCCCTGTCTTGTTTTCCCACACCCTTATTTCATCTATTGATATACAAAAATTATCTTTCCATTTCCTCTTTTTGGTCTCATATCATATAACAACCATATAATGAATAATAAATGAATCTTTTTGGCGGGGAATTCTCAGGCAGAAAGGGACCTATTTTGCTGTTTTAAGAAAAGGAAAATCTTATCTATCGAATCATTGTACATTTAAATTTTAATTTTGAATTAGGAATTCCGGGTACAAATATACAAATACAAGTGGTCTTTAACCACACATACATGTGATATATATGTATTACCATAATGTATGTAATACGATAAAGAAGGAGGATTTTAAATGCGAGATCTAAAAACATATCTTTCCGTAGCACCGGTACTAAGTACTCTCTGGTTCGGTTCTTTAGCGGGTTTATTGATAGAGATCAATCGTTTCTTCCCGGATGCGTTAACATTCCCCTTTTTTTAATTCTAGTTATTGTCGCGGGACGGGGTGAAAAAGATTAGATCGATATACAATCAAATATCTGTGACTAATCTCTCGCCCCCCCCTTGACTTTAGTTGTTTTTAGAATTATAATTATATAAGAAATGAATTCTAATTATATAAGAAATAATTCTATTTAGTTTTTTTAGAATTCTAATTATATAAGAATTATATAAAATAAATAAGGAAGGTAGAACGAAAAAAGTGGATTGAACCTCAACAAAACTTGGGTTCAAGCTCCAATTAAATTACTAGTAGAGCGAAAAGAGAAATGTGGCTGGAACAACAGTATCCTACAAGATACTTAAAGAAAATACCGTACTGTGATTCTAAATCGAGTTAGAAATCATTGTATTACTTATTTACTATTAGTATAATACATATTGATTTACTATATTGATTGCAATTGATTGCAACGAAATCTTTCAGGATTTGGTTTTGAGTTAGCAACTTTTATTTATTTATTTTCATTCCTTTCTTCTTCACTTTTGATCGGAAAATAGAAGAGTTGGGTGAATTAAAAACTCAAAGGGGGTTCATGGCCAAGAGTAAAGATGTCCGAGTAACGATTATTTTGGAAAGTACCAGTTGTGTTCGAAACGTCGTTAATAAGGAATCAACGGGCATTTCCAGGTATATTACTCAAAAAAATCGACACAATACGCCTAGTCGATTGGAATTGAAGAAATTCTGTTCCTATTGTTACAAACATACAATTCACGGGGAGATAAAGAAATAAATCGAATCAAGTACTCGTATGTCAACCCTTCCCGAGAATATGAGAAAATAGGACATTAGGTATTTAGGTAACATTAGGTATTTAGTATGAGAAAATAGGACATTAGGTATTCAGGTATAATAATATATATTATATAATATATTAAGTAATATTAAGTATATAATTAGTTAGATATAATATATAACTAATATATAACAAATATTTTATTTATATATTAGTCTATATTTGTATTTCCTTGTCTATTCCACGCTTTCTTTTTAAAGTGAAGTTTTTAGTTTTAAATTATTCGATATGCACGTTAATAAATTTTTAACCTTTTTAACCTGGTATATGATTGTATCAATATTCTTTTATTTTTTTTTATTCTATTTTTTATTTAGTTCTTATTTTTTTAATAATTTTTTTCTTTATTCTCGAGTCAATTATTTATTTTTTTAGTTTACCGTCTTCGAATGATTTTTAGTTTACAGTCTTCGAATGATTAGGAGTTGGATTTTCATTGATTAGGAATTAGATTTTTAATATCACTAACTATTTTTTTTTTTATTTTCTATTCGTGCATAATGATTATTTTAATATTGTTAATTTTAATATTGTTGTTAATTTTAATATTGTTAATATTGTATTATTTATTATATTGTATGATTTATTCATTACTATATTTTTTAGTTATTACTATATTTTGTATTTATTACTATATTTCATTATTTATTTCTTATTTTATTAATTATTTATTATTTTCGTGTCGGTTCTATATATATTTATAAATTATATTTATTTATTATTTATGTATTATCACAGTTATAGATATTTATTTAAATTATATTTATATATTAAATATATTAAAATATTAAATTATATTTATATTTTATATATTAAATATATTAAAATATGAAATTATATTTATATATATTTATAAATTATATTTATTTATTATTTATGTATTATCACAGTTATAGATATTTATTTAAATTATATTTATATATTAAATATATTAAAATATTAAATTATATTTATATTTTATATATTAAATATATTAAAATATGAAATTATATTTATATATTAAATATATTAAAATATGAAATTATATTTATATATTAAATATATTAAAATATGAAATTATATTTATATATTAAATATATTAAAATATGAAATTATATTTATATATTAAATATATTAAAATATGAAATTATATTTAAATAAATATCTATAAATAATATAATAATAAAATAAACTAATAAAATAAACAAATAAATAATAAATAAATAATTAAAATAAACTAATAAAATAAACAAATAAATAAGAAATAAATAATAAATAAATAATACAATAATAAAAAAAACAAAGCAAATCGTATTTATTCTATTAATTCTATAATTTGAATTTGATCCGATCAAAATAGGATTTTAGAAAAGGATAGGATAGGATTATTTTTAGAAATAAGGAATAAAGAAATGATGGATAAATACAAGCGATCTTTTCGTAGGCGTTTGCCCCCGATCCAATCGGGGGATCGAATTGATTATAGAAACATGAGTTTAATTAGTCGATTTATTAGTGAACAAGGAAAAATCTTATCTAGGCGAGTAAATAGATTGACTTTAAAACAACAACGATTAATTACTATTGCTATAAAACAAGCTCGTATTTTATCTTCGTTACCCTTTATTAATAATGAGAAACGATTTGAAAGAAGGGAGTCGACCGCTAGAACTAGAACCAGAAATGAGAAACGATTTGAAAGAAGAGAGTCGACCGCTAGAACTACTGCTCTTAGAACCAGAAATAAATAGGCTTACCCTTCAATTGACTCAAAATTATCAAACGTAGACTGATGCTTTATTCAAAAAATCTGATAATCAAAATTGTCGTGTCGTAAGAAAAAAGAAATAAATAAAAGAATCGAATCGGGTTGGGGAAGAAAAATAAATTTTTTTTTTTTTTATTGAGCGTCTTCGCTCATCTTGTTTTCTTGTTTTGATGACCTTATCAGAATTTTTTTATCATATTAATTTCTACTCTACCTCCCTCGAGTTCATTCTCGAGGGAACCCCATTTCATTTAAAGCATTTCGGTGGATTCCTTCCGATCTCCTTATTTTATAATCTCGTTGGAAATCATATAAAGACAATTCCTATTTGAGATAGCTATTTGTGCAAGTATTTTACGATTAAGAAGCAACTGTTTCTTGTACCGATTTTTTATTAATCTACTATAATTATAGGATACCCCCATTCCTCGAATTCCTGCATTTATTCGAGTGATCCACAAACGACGAAAATATCTTTTTTTCCTATCTCTATCCCGATCAGCCGAAACCAAAGCTCTTACTCTTTGTCTCCGAGCTATATATCCCTCTTTCATTCTGGTCATTGAATAAAAGAAATTTTGATGAATAACTAATTCTTTCTTTCAGTTATTCTTTTCTAGTCTATTAATAACAAAACGGATTCTTCCAATGTATAAAATAAAAATTCCAATGGCTTTTGCTACTATAACCGTCCCGCCCACGATTTTTCCTTTTTTCTAGGCATTTCATTTCGCCTTGAAATAAGAAATTGTATTGATACTAGGTATCAAAAAAAGCATATTAACTAAAATAAAGGAGTAAATAGAAATGGATAAATAAATAGTGGGTTCCATCGTTTCTATGGTTACTTCTTAAACGGTGAGGTCCCCTCTATACACCGGAGCTCATTCCTTCATTTAACATTTAATTGGTAACTTGTACAGTTCACACTCTTCGGCTCTACTCATAAATTTTTCAGTAATAGATCTTTCACAACGAGATCTATCTTATACAGTAACGGTATGTAATTAGGAGGATTAATTGGGTAGCTGACCCTGTTAGTCCGTTCTTTGCAAGAGTCGAAGCATAATCTTTTTGCTTTTTAAATAGGATTTTCCCCGCTTAATGGATAAGCATTTGCTACCAATGGGGAATTTTTAAAAAATTCCAAGATTGGATTTGCGCCAATGGAAACCATAAATTTCATACACAATAGAAGGATATGGTAGATCTATCTTTTTTAGATAGTGAACGGAAGAAACCCATTCTATTCACTGGTACTGATCGTTGATACTGAAAAATTGTTTCCTTTTTCTCAGCCCATGATCTGAACAAGTCGCACATACACCCTAGTACATCTTCCTCGGCGCTGAGGACATCCCCGAAGAGCAGGGGCTTTCGTGACATTTCTAATTGGCTGTCTTGCATTTCTAATAAGTTGTTTAATAGTTGGCATGCTGAATCATATACAATCATATACATAATAGACTGGTTTAGATCGATCCTAACCAGATGATTATGAATTACTTCTTTTTCTCTTTAATAGATTAATAAAATATTAATCTATTAAAGAGAAAAAGAAGGAAAGGAATAAGAGGGATTAAATCAATCTAAATCAAAATTAAATGGTGTTCCATTGTCGTCAAATGGTGGTCTTCCATTGCCATTGTCGTCAAATGGTGGTCTTCCATTGCCATTGTCGTCAAATGGTGGTCTTCCATTGCCATTGTCGTCAAATGGTGGTCTTCCATTGCCATTGTCGTCAAATGGTGGTCTTCCATTGCCATTGTCGTCAAATGGTGGTCTTCCATTGCCATTGTCGTCAAATGGTGGTCTTCCATTGCCATTGTCGTCAAATGGTGGTCTTCCATTGCCATTGTCGTCAAATGGTGGTCTTCCATTGCCATTGTCGTTAACTAGTCTCCATTTTTTATTCAATATAGGTTTGTTATTCACTATAGGTTTGTTATTCACTATAGGTTTGTTATTCACTATAGGTTTTTCATTCACTATAGGTTTTTCATTCACTATAGTTTCATTCACTATAGGTTTTTCATTCACTATAGGTTTTTCATTCACTATAGGTTTGTTATTCACTATAGGTTTTTCATTCACTATAGGTTTTTCATTCACTATAGGTTTTTCATTCACTATAGGTTTTTCATTCACTATAGGTCTCGATTCTGTACGCACTATATGATCCACAATTCCATGATCTTTGGCTTCTTTTGCTGACATAAAATTATCTCTTCCATGTCTTTGTTTATAACCCATCGGGGCTGGCCCGTTCTTTGTACATAAGCCTCTATGATGTCTTCTTGCATTTTCATTACTTCGTCTGTTTCCATGACCCAGTCTTTGAAGCCATCATCCTTAAGCATACTAATAGGTTGATGGATCATTACCCTGATGATATAACATACTTCTAACTCACATAATGAGGCGAGAAGAATAGCTATAGAATTGAACAACCGTACAGGCATTTTTTGCGCATTGCATACGGCTTTACAATTGCATACGGCTTTACAATGGAATTCTCTTTTTTCTTTCATCGAAAAAAAGAGAAAATATAGAGTCTATTAGACCCAGATTAATAAATAATCCAATTACCATCCTTCTTTTTCTTTTTTTTTCGGAAAAGTTTAAAAATACTATGATGGCTCCGTTGCTTTATATATTTATTTCGTCTGTGATTCAGCAATCCCAAAGTTTCTTTTTTTTTTTGAAAAAAAAAAAAGAAAGAAAAAAAATAGTCTTTTTTTTTTTCGTACTCTTTCATAACATAAATATTGTTAATAGCCTCTGGTAGGAAAAGAAAAAAAGTTTGTGACGCCTGAGATGGGCCCACGATAGCTAAGATCAAATTGGAAATGCCCCTTCTCTCATACTACTCTTTCGATACATAATCTAATATTTTTTTTTGAAAAAAAAAAAAAGAAATAAAAAAAAAATTTCATATCGAATTCAAAGTGCCATGCTATTATTACTTACTAATTCATATTTCATATGGCGAAGGCATAGTCTTCTTTTTTCTTTCATCAATAATAAAAAAAAAAAAACTCATTGGCGCCGAGCGTGAGGGAATGCTCTGCGTTTGGTAATTTCTCCTCCGACCAAGAGAAAAGCTGCGATTGAAGCGGTCAATCCCATGGCTAGTGTATGCACATCTGGTTCCACTGCTTGCATAGTATCAAAAAGAGATAATCCAGATACTATCCCTCCGCCAGGAGAGTTTATAAAAAAAAACAGGTCTCGGCTATTACTCTCTATACTGAGATAGATCATAATACCCGCAAGTTGATTCGAGGTCTGGATATCAAGCTCTTTGCCCAAAAAAAGCAATCTTTCTCGATAAATTCGGTTGATTAGGATAAAATTGTATCCCTTAGTAGCCGTACAGGCACCTTTTGATGCATACGGTTCAACAAAAATTGCGAAAAAAAATCAATGTGTAGATTCCAGCCATCCTTTGTTTTTTCTAGTCGGACCTTTCTAACTTCTAATTTCTAATGAAGGGGCTTTTTCTTACATTTTTTAAATAAAATGAAATTTAAAATTAAATTAAAGAAAGATGAGTTTTGGCCCGTTTTCCTATAATATAGAAAAAATTCGCTAAACTTATTGCACAAACTTTTCATTGATCCATTTTTTTTTCATTGCGATTCAATCCAAATCACGATGTCATTTTCTTGTTCCTGAATGGGGTTCGTCAATTTTTTATTCAATTTTTTTAGGTTTATGCTCTACTCCGAGTAAAGATCTGCCCGATTTTTATTTGCACATATAGGACAAATGACCCAATACCACGTCTTTTTGCTATGATTTCATTTCCTTTTTTTATTTTAATTTAATTCCTTTTTCTTTCATGTTTTTCGCCAAATATTCAACGTATTTCCCATATTATTCGATTGATTAACAGTTTGAAATCGCTCTTATTTATAATTAAAAAAAAAAAGAAAAATTATGATTATGATATAGGTGGTAATCATAAATATATTACCAATTGGGTTTTTTCTAAACGGAGCCTGGATACTTCATTTTATCAGTCCAACCAAGCCAACCATAAATCATTCTAATTGAAAATATTAATCTGGATACACCCCCATGAAATGGATCTCTAATTGCACTTCATTACACTTCCCGCTACAAATTTTTGATAATTCAATCAATCTTTTTGGGGCGAAACAGGGGATATCTCGATCGGGCGAGAGAACGGGGGAATCCCATATGACCCAATATATTTGACAAGTCGCACTATATGTCAACCCAGCTTGCATCGTTATCTCCCGGAACTTGAAAAGGAACTTTTGGAATACCAACAGGCATAAAGTAAAAAGAATGTAAAATTATATTTCGCTTTGATTGTGGAAGCGTAATACGTAATGTAATACGTAATAATGGTCTTATCTTAATAATATGTAATATTATATTTCACTTTGATTGTGGAAGCGTAATACGTAATGTAATACGTAATAATGGTCTTATCTTAATAATATGTAATATTATAATATGTAATATTATATTTCACTTTGATTGTGGAAGCGTAATACGTAATGTAATACGTAATAATGGTCTTATCTTAATAATATGTAATATTATAATATGTAATATTATATTTCACTTTGATTGTGGAAGCGTAATACGTAATGTAATACGTAATAATGGTCTTATCTTAATAATATGTAATAATGGTCTTAATAATATGGCCATTATCATATTTTATACATAGATAGACTAAGGCCATAAAATAAAGAAAGGCGGAATGAATGAAAGAGAATTCTTACGAATAGGTCCTTTGAATGATGAACAAATAGGGATGCATTCATTCATAAAAAAATAGGATCAACCCCCATTGCGTATTGATACTTATCGAGTATAGAATAGATCTGCTTCTCTTTTTTCTTCTGAGCCGAATTCTTCCCTTATTACTAATGGAATAGAACAAACATTAATCCTTTCTCCGAAAGAATCCACCGAAAAGGGGAGGTATTCCAATGCAATAAAGTTACATAGTGTCTATTTTTCGTTGATTTGATAAAGGGGTATTTCCATGGGTTTGCCTTGGTATCGTGTTCATACTGTCGTATTGAATGAATCCCGGTCGCTTGCTTTCTGTTCATATAATGCATACAGCTCTGGTTGCTGGTTGGGCCGGTTCAATGGCTCTATATGAATTAGCTGTTTTTGGATCCCTCCGATCCCGTTCTTGATCCAATGTGGAGACAAGGTATGTTCGTTATACCCTTCATGACTCGTTTAGGAATAACCAATTCATGGGGCGGTTGGAGTATTACGGGGCGGACTATAACAAATCCGGGTATTTGGAGTTACGAAGGTGTGGCCGGAGCACATATTGTGTTTTCTGGCTTGTGCTTCTTGGGCAGCTATCTGGCATTGGGTATATTGGGATCTAGAAATTTTTTGTGATGAGCGCACAGGAAAACCCTCTTTGGATTTGCCCAAGATTTTTGGAATTCATTTATTTCTCTCAGGAGTGGCTTGCTTTGGCTTTGCGCATTTCATGTAACAGGATTGTATGGTCCTGGAATATGGGTGTCCGACCCTTATGGACTAACCGGAAAGGTACAACCTGTAAATCCAGCGTGGGGCGTGGAAGGTTTTGATCCTTTTGTTCCGGGAGGAATAGCCTCTCATCATATTGCAGCAGGGGACATTGGGCATATTAGCGGGCTTATTCCATCTTAGTGTCCGTCCGCCCCAACGTTTATACAAAGGATTACGTATGGAAATATTGAAACCGTCCTTTCCAGTAGTATAGCTGCTGTCTTTTTTGCAGCTTTTGTTGTTACTGGAACTATGTGGTATGGTTCAGCAACTACCCCCATCGAATTATTTGGTCCTACTCGTTATCAATGGGATCAAGGATACTTCCAGCAAGAAATATATCGAAGGGTTAGTGCTGGGTTAGCCGAAAATCAAAGTTTATCAGAAGCTTGGTCTAAAATTCCTGAAAAATTAGCTTTTTATGATTACATTGGCAATAATCCGGCAAAAGGAGGATTATTCAGAGCGGGTTCAATGGACAACGGGGATGGAATAGCCGTTGGGTGGTTAGGACACCCTATCTTTAGAGATAAAGAAGGGGCGTTGAACTTTTTGTACGTCGTATGCCTACTTTTTTTGAAACATTTCCGGTTGTTTTGGTAGACGGAGACGGAATTGTTAGAGCGGATGTTCCTTTTAGAAGGGCAGAATCGAAGTATAGTGTCGAACAAGTAGGTGTAACTGTTGAGTTCTATGGTGGCGACTCAATGGAGTGAGTTATAGTGATCCTGCTACTGTGAAAAAATATGCTAGACGTGCTCAATTGGGGTGAAATTTTTGAATTAGATCGTGCTACTTTTGAAATCCGATGGTGTTTTTCGTAGCAGTCCAAGGGGTTGGTTTACTTTTGGGCATGCTTCGTTTGCTTTGCTTTTCTTCTTCGGACACATTTGGCATGGTGCTAGAACCCTGTTCAGAGAGGTTTTTGCCGGTATTGATCCAGATTTGGATGCTCAAGTGGAATTTGGAGCATTCCAAAAACTTGGAGATCCAACTACAAGAAGACAAGTAGTCTGATGCAAGATTGCTTTGTTATTTTTCGCTTCTATTTTCTGTTTGTGATTTGACATAGGGCTGGCTGTAAAAATCTTGATTAAAATCGCTGCCTTTTCTTTGATTCTTGTTCTTTCGTTATTTTATTCGGGAGATGATTCTAAATAAATAGGTACGGAAGCTATAATTGTAAACCACGATCGAATTTATGGAAGCATTGGGTTTATACATTCTCTTAGTATCTACTCTAGGGATAATTTTTTTCGCTATCTTTTTTCGAGAACCGCCTAAAGTTCCAACTAAAAAATGAAATGATTTTTCATTATCTCAATTGAAGTAATGAGCCTCCCAATATTATATTGGGAGGCTCATTACTTCAATTAGTCCCCGTGTTCCTCGAATGGATCCCTTAATTGTTGAGAGGGGTTGCCCAAAGGCAGTATATAAGGCGTACCCAGTAAAACTTACAAGTAAACCAGATATAGAGATGGCGACTAAAGTTGCTGTTTCCATTATTATATAATTATATAAATAATATATATAAATATAAATATAAATAATATAAATATAAATATAATTTCAAGATCACAATGGATCTATGATAAGATCGTTTATTTACCAGCGGAATGATATACAAAGTCAACAGATCTCACTGAATACAAAATAAGATTTATGGCTACACAAACGTTGAGGGTAGTTCTAGATCTGGTCCAAGACGAAACTGTTGTAGGGGATTTTTTGAAACCATTGAATTCGGAATATGGTAAAGTAGCTCCTGGATGGGGAACGACTCCTTTGATGGGTGTCGCAATGGCTTTATTTTCGATATTCTTATCTATTATTTTGGAGATTTATAATTCTTCCGTTTTACTGGATGGAATTTCGCTGAATAGATTCACAAGAACCACGAAGCCTCGCTTTTCAATACAAAAAGTGAAACTTTTAGTTCTCGGATTTTTTTAGCCCATTCTATTTTGGTAGTTCGACGCGAAATTTTTTTTGTTTCTGTATTTCCGGAATATGAGTGTGTGACTTGTTATAATTGATCCTATTGATAGTACAGAAAATGGGTCTGTCCTCTTGATCGAGATAGTTTTATCCCGTCGGATAGCCATTCTAGTATCTGGAGCACGGAATATATGAAATGGATCACGAAGTATTCGAACTATGATTCATACTTAATATTCAAACCTCGCGGCCGGACTCAAAAAAAAAAAAAATTTTCAAAGAAAGAGGTTTTTTATTTATAAATCGAGAAATTTTTTCTTCTTTCAAACTCTCATTTAGTTTATGCTTATTTTGATCAAAGGACAAACCTTTCTTTTCTTTGTATTTTTATTTATTATATCTATTCTATTCATTGAATAAGTGATGATCCAATAATTCTTACTCAAAGAATCTTTGGACTTAGTTTGAAGGTTTTATTGAATCATCGCGGTTCTGGTATGAATCTGAAGTTTCAATTGATTCATAGGGTCTTAACAAGAGAATTCCTATTAAAAATAAAGAAAACAAGAATAAAGCCACATTCCATATAAATAACAAATCAAAGCAAAGAAAAAGAAAAGAAATAAGTAGGTAAATAGAAGATTCAAGAGGCCTGATCAACATAAAGACGAATGCGCCGACTTGATTTTTTGGCATTATAATTACAACTACAAAAAAGAGCTTTCGGATTTTTACTCTTTTGTGTCTTCAGATAAAATTGAATGAAAAGATTAAGAAGTTTCAAACTTTCTATTCCATATCCGTTTCAGCTATTATTTGGGTGTTTTTGTTTGAGCTGTACGAGATGAAATTCTCATATACGGTTCTCAGGGGGGGAGTCCTCTTGGTTTACCTATCTCAATAAAGTCTATGATTGGTTCGAAGAACGCCTCGAGATTCAGGCGATTGCAGATGATATAACTAGTAAATATGTTCCTCCTCATGTTAACATATTTTATTGTCTAGGAGGAATTACGCTTACTTGTTTTTTGGTACAAGTAGCTACAGGATTTGCTATGACTTTTTACTATCGTCCAACCGTTACTGAGGCTTTTACTTCTGTTCAATACATAATGACTGAAGCTAACTTTGGTTGGTTAATCCGATCAGTTCATCGATGGTCGGCAAGTATGATGGTCTTAATGATGATCCTGCACGTATTTCGTGTCTATCTCACTGGTGGTTTTAAAAAACCTCGCGAATTGACTTGGGTTACAGGCGTGGTTCTGGCTGTGTTGACTGCATCTTTTGGTGTAACAGGTTATTCCTTACCTTGGGACCAAATTGGTTATTGGGCAGTCAAAATCGTAACAGGCGTTCCGGAAGCTATTCCGGTAATAGGATCGCCTTTGGTAGAGTTATTGCGTGGAAGTGCTAGTGTGGGACAATCCACTTTGACCCGTTTTTATAGTTTACACACTTTTGTATTACCCCTTCTTACTGCTGTATTTATGTTAATGCATTTCCTAATGATACGTAAGCAAGGCATTTCTGGTCCTTTATAGAGAATATAGACCATAGCTATATTGTAACCAATCATTTATCTTATTACTTGCCAATCATTTATCTTATTACTTGGGGGAGGAACAATAGTATTTCATTGCTACAAATATGGATTGTTGAAAAAAAAAAAAAAATAAGACATGTATTTGGATATTTCCTTTCAACTCCACAATATTCTATTATTTATTTGATATGACATGAATAGTTGAAGGGAATTCCCCGAAGAGAAAATGGATTATGGGAGTGTGTGACTTGAACTATTGATTGGGCCATGCAGAAATATGCCTTTATCTGCTACATTGGAATTCACAACCAAATGTGTCTTTGTTCCAACCACCGTGTAAGCCCCATACAAAGGATAGGCTGGTTCGCTTGAAGAGAATCTTTTCATATGATCAGACCTGACGATGTCGTGTATGAACAGGGCTCCGTAAGATCCAGTAGAATAAGTGATTTGGCATAATGCAAATTAGATTTTATTTATTTATTTTTATTTTTTTTTTACTTTCTTATCTTAATAGTATGAAAATACATTCATTTCTTCTGCATCGACCCGATTTATTATTATTATACTATCGGAGTGAAACAAGGGATCTAAAGAAGAGCAAAGGCTAGACTATATTAGTAACAAGTAAATCCTTTGTATGTAAAAAATCTCGATATATTTTTGGGATAAAGGTGAATCGCAAGGCCTAAGACGACCCAGAAAGCACTTGATCACGATCAACTTTGTACGCCTACTTGGGTATTGAGCATTTACCTGTAAAATGGCATTCCTTGGAATGTATAGTTGCAACTTCGTAAAATGGAATCAGGTAACTTTTTTCTTACATATGAAATCATTCATATATGTGTGGATAACATATAGATTCATTTTATATGTATCCGTTTGTATCCATTTGATTCGATTGATTTTTGCTTGAGCCGGATGATGAAAAATTATCATGTCCGGTTCCTTCGGGGGATGGATCTAGAAAAATTCACCTATCCTAATAACAAAAAAACCTGACTTGAACGATCCTGTATTAAGAGCTAAATTAGCTAAAGGTATGGGTCATAATTATTATGGGGAACCCGCATGGCCCAATGATCTTTTATATATTTTTCCAGTAGTAATTCTCGGTACTATTGCTTGTAACGTAGGCTTAGCGGTTCTAGAACCTTCAATGATTGGTGAACCCGCGGATCCATTTGCAACTCCTTTGGAAATATTACCTGAATGGTATTTCTTTCCTGTATTTCAAATACTTCGTACAGTACCTAACAAGTTATTGGGTGTTCTTTTAATGGTTTCAGTACCTGCGGGATTATTAACAGTACCTTTTTTGGAAAATGTTAATAAATTCCAAAATCCATTTCGTCGTCCAGTAGCGACAACCGTTTTTTTGATTGGTACTGCGGTGGCCCTTTGGTTGGGTATTGGAGCAACATTACCGATTGATAAATCCCTAACTTTAGGTCTTTTTTAAATTGAATCAATTTTAAAATAAAATATCATGATGTGCGTATCTAGGGAGTAGTCACTTCAAAGTCAAAGTGAATTCTCCCTAGATACATTTATTCAATTCTGGTCCCAATATATGGATTGTGCTGAAGGTTCAAAATCCATTTTCGTTTTTTTTTTTTTTTTCTAATTTTCTAAAGTAAAAAAAAAAAAAATGAAATAAATCCTAAATCCAATGGATTTAAAATTTTGGTAAATCAATTTCGCAATGCTTTTCTACTTCTTTTCTAGAATGCCCAATATTTGTTTTACATCTTCTATGCGAAAGTGTTCAATTTTCATAAGGTCTTCTTGACTGTTATTCAAAAGGTCCAATAATGTATGTATATTGGACTTTTTGAGACAATTATAGATCCTGGGAGGCAATTCTGATTGGTCAATAAAAATATATTTCAATGCTATTTCTTTTTTCTTTTTTCTTAGTTTAGCTAATCTATCATGAAAAGGAAAAAAAGGTAAAGTAACGTTGTGTTGATTGTTTTCTAAATGTAAGTTTTCTTCTTCCGCATCTAGAAAGGGAATAAATAAATCAATCAAATTCCGAGAGGCTTCATGAAGTGCTTCTTTAGGAGTTAAACTTCCATTTGTCCATATTTCTAGAAAAAGTATCTCCTGTTTTTCATTATCATTCCCATAACAATGAATACTATGATTCGCATTTCGAACAGGCATGAATACAGCATCTATAGGATAACTTCCGTCGTGAAAGTTCTTTGGCGTTTTTATACCGTATCCTCTATTTCTCTCGATTTGTAATCCAATACACAAATCAATTGGTTCGGTTAGGCTAGCTATATGCTGTGTATTATCAACGATTTCCACAGAAGGCGGTAAGATGATGTCTTGAGCAGTTACATATCCGGGACCCTTGGCACAAATAAAGGCGTTACGAGTTCCATACAAATTACTTCTCAATACAATTGCTTTTAAATTCATTAAAATTTCATGTACTGATTCTTGAATACCTACTATGGTAGAATATTCGTGTGGTATTTTCTCAGATTTTGCACGTGTAATACATGTTCCTTCTATTTCTCCAAGCAAAGCTCTTCGCATCGCAATGCCTATTGTGTCGGCTTGGCCTTTCATAAGTGGAGACAGAATAAAGCGTCCATAATAAAGACGCTTACTATCTGTTCTTGATTCAACACACTTCCACTGCAGTGTCCGAGTAGAGACTTTTACTTTCTCTCGAACCATAGTAATATTATTTTATTTGATCAGATCATTGAATCATTTATTTCTCTTGAAATCTCTTTAGTGTTTATTTCTACACACGTTTTTTTTTAGGAGGTCTACAGCCATTATGTGGCATAGGGGTTACATCCCGTACGAAACTTAATAGTATACCACTTCTACGAATAGCTCGTAATGCTCCATCTCTTCCGAGACCAGGACCTTTTATCAGAACTTCCACTCGTCGCATACCTTGGTCTACTACTGCTCGAATAGCATTTCTCGCTGCGGTTTGAGCAGCAAAAGGAGTCCCTCTTCTTGGACCCTTGAATCCACAAGTACCGGCGGAGGAAGAAGAAATTACCTGACCCCGTACATCTGTAATAGTAACAATGGTATTGTTGAAACTTGCTTGAACATGAATAACTCCTTTTGGTATTCTACGTGCACTTTTCCGTGCACTACTGCGCCCATTCCTACGTGAACCAACTTTTGGTATAGGTTTTGCCATATTTTATCATTTCATAAGGATAAGTCAGAGATATATGGATATATCCATTTCATGTCAAAACAGATCTTCTATTTTTATTTGTTCATCGCTTTCTTTAAGATTAGTTTCTTTTCTTTAACTTTAAGGAGTTCTTTTTAGAATAGAAAGATTATCCTTGTCTCTGTTTATGTCTCGGGTTGGAACAAATTACGACAATTCGTCCCCTCCTACGGATTAGTCGACATTTTTCACAAATTTTACGAACGGAAGCCCTTATTTTCATAGTTGTTATTCCTTAAATTTTTCCGAATCTACTTATTGGAAGAAAATAAGTTTCTTGAAATTTTTGAACCTTGAATTGGATCCCCCTGAAAGGAATCTTGAAGTTGAAAAAACTACCTAATCGTTCGAATCCTTGTTGCGGAGTCTATAAATTATACGCCCCCTGGTTGAATCATAAGCACTTACTTCACTTTTGTTGACTCTATCCCACGGTGGTATACGTATAAAACTCGATCGGACCCTTCCTGAAACATAACCTAGAATCAGATCTTCATTATCTAAAGGAATCTGGAGTGGACGTGATTCACTAATTAAACCTCCATGAATCCATTTTTGTTCTTTTATTCCAGGTAAAACTTCCTTGACGTATCAACTACTGTAGGGCAGGAGGAGTTCTATTAGACAACCCGTGCTTTTTTTTTTCACAAATGGAAAGTTTCGGATTCGGATACAATTCGGATGTTAGACAGATTACCATATATAACACAAAATTTCTCCGCCGATTCCTTCTAGTCGAGCCTCCCGGTCTGTCATTATACCCCGAGAAGTAGAAAGAATTACAATCCCCATCCCGCCTAAAATTCTAGGAATTTGTTGATAGTTAGAATAGATTCGTAGACCGGGTCGACTGATCCGTCGTAAATTTAAAATAGTTCTATATGGTCCTTTCCTATTCCTTCTATGCCGTAGGGTTAAAACCAAAAAATATTTGTTTCTTTCCCGATGTTTCCTTATGTTATCGATAAAACCTTCTCGTAAAAGTATTTTAACAATGTTTTCAGTGATGTTAGTAGATCCTATTCGAATCGTTCCTTTTCTATTCATGTCAGCATTTCGTATAGAAGTTATTATGTCAGCAATAGTGTCCTTACCCATGGTAAACTAAAATTATTGTTGCTCCCGAATTTTGATATAACCAACATGTTCTTTTTTTTTTTTTACTTAGTAAAGGTATATACGTGAGACACAATCTACTAATTAATCTATGTCATTTAAATACTCTAATTTAAATACTATAACTATATTGAATTGAGGTCTCGTCTTATAATACCTCAGGAGCTAATGAAACTATTTTAGTGAAATTTAACTGTCTCAATTCCCCGGCGATCGCACCAAAAATTCGAGTTCCTTTTGGATTTCCTTTTTGATCAATGACAACTGCAGCATTGTCATCATATCGTATTATCATACCGTTGTCGCGTTTGAGTTCTTTACAAGTACGTACAATTACAGCTCTGATCACTTCTGATCTTTCTAGAGGTGCCTTTGGTACTGCTTTCTTGATCACAGCAACAATAACGTCACCAATATGAGCATATCGGCGATTACTAGCTCCTATGACTCGAATACACATTAATTCTCGGGCCCCGCTGTTATCTGCTACATTCAAATGGGTCTGAGGTTGAATCATTTTTTTTAATCTCTTCTTTCAATGGAACAAAGGACGAAGAAAAAAAGAAATATTGTTTGTCAAAAAAAAAAAAAAAAGGAAACCCGCAATTGTTTTTTTTATTCCCAAGACTTCTTTCCTTTGGTTCTATATTCCTATCCTGAAATAATGAATTGAGTTTTTATAGGCATTTTGGACGCCGCTATTGAAATAGCCTTTCTTGCTATATTTTCGGCTACTCCGCTCATTTCATAAAGTATTCTGCCCGGTTTAACGACAGCTACCCAATACTCGGGAGATCCTTTCCCCGAACCCATACGTGTTTCTGTAGATCTTACCGTAACTGGTTTGTCTGGAAATATACGTACCCATATTTTTCCACCACGGCGTACATTTCGTGTCATTGCGCGGCGCCCCGCTTCTATTTGTCTAGATGTAATCCAAGCGGGTTCAAGTGCTTGAAGAGCATATCTACCGAAACAAATGCGATTACCTCGATAAGATATTCCTTTCATTCTTCCTCTATGTTGGTTACGAAATCTGGTTCTTTTTGGGTTATAGTTGATGGTTGTTTATTAATTCCATCTCTACTACAGAACTGGACATGAGAGTTTCTTCTCATCCAGCTCCTCGCGAAAAAAATGACTAAAAAATATTTTATTTTATTCTTAAGATATATAGGTAGTTACTGAATAATAGATTGAATCCTGGGATTCTTTGCTTTGAGATTTTATCTGATCTATTTGAGATTTTATCTGATCTATTATAAATTTGTATATCTTGTTTGGATATATATTGGAT
>NW_028322944.1:52500-72500 GCF_047325235.1 Durio zibethinus | reverse complement strand
CTATATTGACAAAATGAATAATCATATATATAATAATATCATATAATAAGGAGTATTGATTATCGAACCGATTCGCCGGTATGTAGAAATTGATGGACAATTTATTCTATATCAAACTATAAGTATTTCATTGGTTCATAAAAATAAACATGAAATTAATCAAAGACGCAAAAAAAAAAACTATATTGACAAAATGAATAATCATATATATAATAATATCATATAATAAGGAGTATTGATTATCGAACCGATTCGCCGGTATGTAGAAATTGATGGACAATTTATTCTATATCAAACTATAAGTATTTCATTGGTTCATAAAAATAAACATGAAATTAATCAAAGACGCAAAAAAAAAAACTATATTGACAAAATGAATAATCATATATATAATAATATCATATAATAAGGAGTATTGATTATCGAACCGATTCGCCGGTATGTAGAAATTGATGGACAATTTATTCTATATCAAACTATAAGTATTTCATTGGTTCATAAAAATAAACATCAAATTAATCAAAGACGCAAAAAAAAAAAAACTATATTGACAAAATGAATAATCAGATGAGAATAATATCATATAATAATGAATAATCCAGAAAAAAAAAAAACAAAAAAAAAAAAATTAGGGGGTTTCTTATGATTTTCAAATCGTTTATACCGAGTAATCTAATATCCTTATTCATGAGGATAATCAATTCAGTCCTGTCAGTCCTTGTGGTCGGACTCTATTATGGATTTCTGACCACATTATCCCTAGGTCCCTCTTATCTCCTCCTTGTACAAACTTGGGTTATGGAACAAGGAGAAGAAGGAAACGAGAAGAGGGCAGCAGCAACAACTGGCTTTCTTATGGGACAGCTCATGCTGTTCATATCGATCTACTATGAGCCTCTGCATTTAGCATTGATTAGACCTCATCTACTAAATGTCCTAGTTCTACCGTATCTTTGGTTTTATTACTTCTGGAACAATGACAAAGACTATTTTGATTTTTTTGATTATTATGCAGGAGAGACTGCCGGAAATTCAATGCGTAATCTTAGGATTCAATGTGTATTCCTGCATAATTTAATTTTTCAATTAGTCAACCATTTCATTTTACCAAGTCCAATGTTAGCCAGATTAGTCAACATTTATATGTTTCGATACAACACCAATATGTTATTTGTAATAAGTAGTTTTGTTGGTTTTTTAATTGGTCATATTTTATTAATGAAATGGGTTGGATTGGTATTAGTCTGGATACAAAAAATTTTATTAATGAAATGGGTTGGAGTGGTATTAGCCTGGATACAAAAAAGGACTTTTCTTAGGTATTATATAGTTATTCGATCTAATAGGCATCTTATATTCGAACTTACAAAGTCTATTCCTCGAATCTTTACTCTTCTCTTTTTTATTACCTGTCTTTACTCTATAGGTAGAAAACCGTCACACATGCTGACTAAGAAACTGACAGGAATTCATCAAAGCCGAAGAAAAGGGCAGGAATTGGAGGAATTGAAGGAATTGGAGGAAAGGGAGGAAGAAACAAACATAGAAATAGAAACTATTTCCAAAGGGGGGGAGGAACAGGTATCCACCAAAGAAAATCTTTCTTATTACCCTTTTTCGAAAGAGACCGACTATAAAAATAGCCCAGTTTATGAAACTTCTTATCTGGATGGGAATCAGGAAAATTCGAAGTTAGAAATAATATCAGAAAAAAAAGAATATAAAAAATTATTATGGTTTGAAAAACCTCTTGTGACGCTTATTTTTGATTATAAACAACGGAATCGACCTTGGCGATATATAAAAAATAATCGGTTTGACAATGCTCTAAAAAATGAAATGTCACAATATTTTTTTTATACATGTCGAAGTGATGGAAAAGAAAAAATCTCTTTTACATATCCACCTAGTTTAGCAGCTTTTGGAGAAATGGTACAAAAACAAATAGATTTTTTCACACCAGAAGAATTGTTTTCTGACGAATCGTATACTGATTGGAGTTTTATCAATGAACTAAAAAGAATAAATTTAAGTAAGGAGTTTATAAAGAGAGTCGAATATTTAGATAAGGAATATTTATATAAGGAATCTTTTGATCTGGGCATACTTGAAAAAAGGACTCGATTTTCTAATTATGAAACTAATGAAGAAACTAATAATGAAACTAATAATGAAACTAATAATGAAACTAATAATGAAGAAACTACTACTGAAACTAATAATGAAACTAATAATGAAACTAATAATGAAACTAATAATGAAACTAATAATGAAACTAAAAGAAATAATGAAATTAAAAGAAATAATGAAACTAATAATGAAACTAATAATGAAACTAATAATGAAACTAAAAGAAATAATGAAACTAAAAGAAATAATGAAACTAAAAGAAATAATGAAACTAATAATGAAACTAATAATGAAACTAATAATGAAACTAAAATAAAATACTTGCCTAAAATATATGATCCTTTCTTGCAGGGACCCTACCGCGGAAGAATCAAAAAATTGTTTTCACCTTTAAGTGAAAAAACAAACACGGATCCGTTTTGGATAAATAAGATTCATGTTATACTTCTTGCTACTGATTATTACGAATTTGAACAGACAATAGATACACTCAAATCATTATCAACAGAAAAAGAACTTTCTTTATTGACAGAAACAGAAGATGAACAGACAATAGATACACTCAAATCATTATCAACAGAAAAAGAACTTTCTTTATTGACAGAAACAGAAGATGAACAGACAATAGATACACTCAAATCATTATCAACAGAAAAAGAACTTTCTTTATTGACAGAAACAGAAGATGAACAGACAATAGATACACTCAAATCATTATCAACAGAAAAAGAACTTTCTTTATTGACAGAAACAGAAGATGAACAGACAATAGATACACTCAAATCATTATCAACAGAAAAAGAACTTTCTTTATTGACAGAAACAGAAGATGAACAGACAATAGATACACTCAAATCATTATCAACAGAAAAAGAACTTTCTTTATTGACAGAAACAGAAGATGAACAGGGAAATATCGATTCCGAGGATCGAGTCAAAATTTTGAAATTTTTATGCAATATAGTTATAACTAATCCCGACAATCAAACAATTATAAAAAAATCTAATGGAATAAAAGAAATAAGTAATGGAATAAAAGAAATAAGTAAAGAAGTTCCTCGATGGTCATACAAACTACTCGACATTTTCGAACAACACCATAGAGGAGGCGAGGAACACATGATAACAGATTATGCAATTCGTTCAAGAATCTTCCGGTACGCAATAGTTTTTTCTAAGGAGGAGTTAAAGGATGATTTTTTTCTACCAAACGATATAGAAAACGACCTATCTTTGATGGAATATTCGCCAGAACCGAATTTTCGTCGAGACATAATAAAAGGTGCCGTGCGTGCCCAAAGACGTAAAATAATTAATGGGGAACTGTTTCAATCAAATGTGCATTCCCCACTTTTTTTTGACAGAGTAGACAGCCTCTTCTTCAGAGTGTTCAGATCTTTGTATTCTGATATTTCTTGGCTGATAAAACTAATATCTCGAAATTGGATATGGAAAAACAAAGAATCACAAATTTCTGATTATACAGAAAATGAGGAGGACTAAGAGAAGAAGACGAAGAGATAAGAGAAAGCATAGAAAAGATACAAGAAAGAGACAAAGAGGAAGAAAAAAGAAGAGAAAGCATAGAAGAGATACAAAAAGGAGACAAAAAAGAGAAAGAAAAAAGAAGACAAGAGTCAGAGGCAGATGACTTCCTGCTGGACGCAGCAGAATTTTGGGATATCGTCTTTTTTGGTCAAGGACCAAGGGGCATCATGTTAATAGCCCAATCGATTTTTAGAAAATATATTCTATTACCTTCATTGATAATAGCTAAAAACATTGTCCGTATATTATTATTTCAAATTCCTGAGTGGTCCACGGATTTCAAGGGTTGGAAGCGAGAAATACATGTTAAATGCACTTATAATGGTCTTCAATTCTCCACAAAAGACTTTCCAAAAAATTGGTTATCAGAAGGTATCCAGATCAAGATCCTATATCCTTTTCGCCTGAAACCTTGGCGCGGATCTAAACTGAAACCCTCTCATAAAGATCCAATGAAAAAAAAGCATAAAGATCCAATGAAAAAAAAGCATAAAGATCCAATGAAAAAAAAGAAAGTTAAAAAGAATGATTTTTGCTTTTTAACAGCTTGTGGACTGGAAAGTGACTTACCTTGCGGTCCTCCTCGAAGACGGCCTTCGTTTTTTCAGCCTATTTTTAACGAACTAGAAAAAAAAAGTGAAAAATGGAAAATTTTTAAAAAAGGAAAAAAATTGTTTCGAAAAGTCTCAGGAGAAACAAAAATTCCATTTGTAAAGGGAATAATAAAAAAACTTTCAAAAAGAAATCCAGTTTTGGAGTTGAGAGAAGAATTGGGCGAAACTAAAAAAGATTTGGGCGAAACTAAAAAAGATTCGATAATCAGTAATAAGATGATTGACGAATCATCCCTTCAAATTCAATCTATGGAGCGGACAAATTATTCATTAACAGAAAAAAAGATAAAAGATCTGACTGAGAGAACAAACACAATCAAAAATCAAATAGAAAAAATTATAAAAGACAAGAAATTAGAATCATCAAAAAAATTTTGGAAAATATTAAAAAGAAGAAATATTCGATTAATCCGTAAATTCTATTTATTTATAAAACTTTTTATTCAAAAGATATACATAGATATTTTTCTATATATCATTAAATATATCATTAATATTCCAAGACCCAATCCACAACTTTTTCTTGAATCAACAAAAAAAATGATTGATAAATTCATTTACAATAATGAAGCAAATCAAGAAAGAATTAATAAACCAAATAAAAATACAATTCATTTTATTTCAACTATAAAAAATATAAAAAACTCACTTTCGAATATTAGAAATCAAAATGCAAAAGCTTTTTGTGACTTATCCTCCCTCTCACAAGCATATGTATTTTACAAATTATCACAAACCCAAGTTATTAAATTCAAACCTATCCTTCAATATCACGGAACATCTCTTTTTCTTAAAAATGAAATAAAAGATTATTTTGAAGAACAAGGAATATCTCATTCCCAATTAAAACATCATTATGGGTTAAGACAAAAAATCTCTGGAATAAAGGAATGGAAAAACTGGTTAAGGAGTCATTATCAATACGATTATCAATACGATTTAGTTCAGAGTATATGGCTTAGATTAGTACCAGAACAATGGCGAAATAGAGTCAATCAACACTATATGGCTCAAAATAAAGATTTAACAAAATGGGATTCAGATGAAAAAGAAAGATTAATACATTACGAAAAAAAAAATGATTTTCAAGCGAATTCATTACTGAATCAAGAATATAAACTGAATCAAGAACAAAAACGGAATCAAGAACAAAAATATAAAAAAGATAATTTTAAAAAACACTATAGATATAATTTATTATCATATATATTTATTATATATCAAGATATGAGGGACTCATATACTTATGGATCACCATTACAAGTAAATAAGAGGGAAGAGATTCCTTATAATTACAACATGGATAAACGAAAATTTTTTGATATATTGGGGGATATTCCTATCCATAATTATCTAACGGGGAAAACGGGGAAAACGGGGAAATTTTCGCATAGAAAATTTTTTAATTGGAGAATTCTTAATTTTTGTCTTAGAAATAAGACCGATATTGAGTCCTGGGTCGATACCAGTACCAAGAGTAAGAAGACCAGTACCAAGAGTAAGAAAACCAGTACCAAGAGTAAGAAAAATATTAAGACTGTGATTAATAATTTTAATAATTATCAAATATCGAATCTGGAACTTTGGTTCTTCCCAGAATTTGTGCTACTATATAATGCATATAAGGTTGAACCATGGATCATACCAATAAAACTACTTCTTTTCAATTTTAATTTTAATGGAAAAAAAGAGGATCTTGTATCAGATGCAAAAAAAAAAAGAAAATTTAGATCCGTTCTCTCAAATCAAGAAAAAGATGTTGAAGAAGATTATGGTAAATCATCCAATCAAGAAAAAGGTAAATCATCCAATCAAGAAAAAGGTAAATCATACAATCAAGAAAAAGATGTTGAAGAAGATTATGGTAAATCATCCAATCAAGAAAAAGGTAAATCATCCAATCAAGAAAAAGGTAAATCATACAATCAAGAAAAAGATGTTGAAGAAGATTATGGTAAATCATACAATGAAGAAAAAGGTAAATCATACAATCAAGAAAAAGATGTTGAAGAAGATTATGGTAAATCATACAATGAAGAAAAAGGTAAATCATACAATCAAGAAAAAGATGTTGAAGAAGATTATGGTAAATCATCCAATCAAGAAAAAGGTAAATCATACAATCAAGAAAAAGATGTTGAAGAAGATTATGGTAAATCATCCAATCAAGAAAAAGGTAAATCATACAATCAAGAAAAAGGTAAATCATCCAATCAAGAAAAAGGTAAATCATCCAATCAAGAAAAAGGTAAATCAGATCAAGAAAAAGGTAAATCAGACAATCAAGAAAAAGATGTTGAAGAAGATTCTGGTAAATCAAAAAAACATAGAAAGGAAGACGAGAGCAAGAGAGAAGCTCGTTTATTCCTACAAAAGTATTTGTATTTTCAATTCGGATGGGATGCTGATTCTTTCGATGAAAAAATAATCAAAAATATCAAAGCATATTCTTTCATTCTTGGCCTGATAAATATGAATGAAACTTTTCTATACTCTGTTAGAAGAGGAGGAACGAATCTGGATATTTTGATGGATTCGGCGGATAAGTTACTTTTAACTTATCAATACCTACTCAAAAAAGGAGTATTGATTATCGAACCAATTCGCCGGTATGTAGAAATTGATGGACAATTTATTCTATATCAAACTATAAGTATTTCATTGGTTCATAAAAATAAACATGAAATTAATCAAAGACGCAAAAAAAAAAAAAGACGCAAAAAAAAAAACTATATTGAAAAAAATAATTTTGATGAATCCATTGCAAGACATCAAAAAATGACTGAAAATAAAGACAAAAATCATTATGATTTGTTTATTCCTGAAAATATTTTATCCCCTAACCACCGGAGAGAATTGCGAATTCGAATTTCTTTCAATTCAAGGGATAAAAATGGTATGCATAGAAATCCAGTATTTTTAAATAATGTAAAAAACTGTGGTCAAGTTTTGAATAAAAACAAACATCTTGATAGTGATAAAAAGAAACTAATTAAATTAAAGTTCTTTCTTTGGCCCAATTATCGATTAGAAGATTTAGCTTGTATGAATCGCTATTGGTTTAATAGTAATAATGGCAGTCGTTTCAGTATGGTAAGGATACATATGTATCCGCGTTTGAAAATTCGTCAATGGTACATTTTTCCATATATTATGATTGAAAACCGGATTGATTAATTTTATTTGAAAAAATTATAAAGTTCATAACGAACTTAAAATCATTGTGCATATTAAAATGAATGGTATTATTATTATTACTGATCAGTAAAATTCACATTCAAAAAAAGGGGGAGAGAAATTTTTGTTTTATGGTAAAAAATTCATTCATCTCAGTTATTTTTCAAGAAAAAAAAGAAGAAAACAAGGGGTCCGTTGAATTTCAAATAGTCAGTTTCACCAATAAGATACGAAGACTTACTTCACATTTGGAATTGCACAAAAAAGACTATTTATCTCAGAGAGGTCTACGTAAAATTCTAGGAAAACGTCAACGGCTTCTGTCTTATTTATCAAAGAAAAATAACATACGTTATAAAGAATTAATTAGTGAGTTGGATATTCGGGAATCAAAAAATCGTTAATTTGATTGAATTAGTCGATTTATTATATTTTTCATTTTGATGTACTTCTTTTCGTTTTCAACAATTCATGTAAGAATGAATCGAGGAAAAACTTATGAATCTATCAGCTACAGAAAAAGACCTTATGATAGTCAATATGGGACCTCACCACCCATCAATGCACGGTGTTCTTCGTCTCATCGTTACTCTAGATGGTGAAGATGTTGTTGACTGTGAACCAATATTAGGTTATTTACACAGAGGAATGGAAAAAATTGCGGAAAACCGAACAATTATACAATATTTGCCTTATGTAACACGTTGGGATTATTTAGCCACTATGTTCACGGAAGCAATAACCGTAAATGGACCAGAACAATTGGGCAATATTCAAGTCCCTAAAAGAGCCAGCTATATCAGAGTAATTATGTTGGAGTTGAGTCGTATAGCTTCTCATCTATTATGGCTTGGACCTTTTATGGCCGATATTGGTGCACAGACCCCCTTTTTCTATATTTTCAGAGAAAGAGAATTAGTATATGATCTATTCGAAGCTGCCACCGGTATGAGAATGATGCATAATTATTTTCGTATCGGAGGAGTAGCGGCCGATCTACCCTATGGCTGGATAGATAAATGTTTGGATTTCTGTGATTATTTTTTAACAGGAATTGTTGAATATCAAAAACTTATTACGCGAAATCCTATTTTTTTAGAACGAGTTGAAGGGGTAGGGGTTATTGGTGGAGAAGAAGCAATAAATTGGGGTCTATCCGGCCCAATGCTACGAGCCTCTGGAATCAAATGGGATCTTCGTAAAGTTGATCATTATGAGTGTTACGACGAATTTGATTGGGAAATCCAGTGGCAAAAAGAAGGAGATTCATTAGCTCGTTATTTAGTCCGAATCAGTGAAATGACGGAATCCATAAAAATAATTCAACAGGCCCTGGAAGGAATTCCGGGGGGTCCCTATGAGAATTTAGAAATCCGATGTTTTGATCGAGAAAGGGATCCAGAATGGAATGATTTTGAATATCGATTCATTAGTAAAAAACCTTCTCCTACATTTGAATTACCGAGACAAGAACTTTATGCGAGAATGGAAGCCCCAAAGGGAGAATTAGGAATTTTTCTGATAGGAGATCAAAGTGGTTTTCCTTGGAGATGGAAAATTCGCCCGCCGGGTTTTATCAATTTGCAAATTCTTCCTCAGTTAGTTAAAAGAATGAAATTGGCTGATATTATGACGATACTAGGTAGCATAGATATCATTATGGGAGAAGTTGATCGTTGAAATGATAATTTATACAACAGAAGTAGAAGATATCAATTCCTTTTACAGATTGGAATCCTTAAAAGAGGTCTATGGGATCATATGGATGTTTGTCCCTATTTTGACTCTTGTATTGGGAATCACAATAGGTGTACTAGTAATTGTATGGTTAGAAAGAGAAATATCTGCAGGAATACAACAACGTATTGGGCCTGAATACGCCGGCCCTTTGGGAATTCTTCAAGCTCTAGCAGATGGAACAAAACTGCTTTTCAAAGAGAATATTCTTCCATCTAGAGGAAATACTCGTTTATTCCGTATTGGACCGTCTATAGCAGTCATATCCATTTTACTAAGTTTTTCAGTAATTCCTTTTAGCTCTCGCCTTATTTTAGCCGATCTCAATATCGGTATTTTTTTATGGATTGCCATTTCAAGTATTGCTCCTGTTGGACTTCTTATGTCAGGATACGGATCAAATAATAAATATTCCTTTTTAGGTGGTCTGCGAGCTGCTGCTCAATCGATTAGTTATGAAATACCATTAACTCTATGTGTTTTATCAATATCTCTACGTGCGATTCGTTGAAATATAAACTTTTCTTTTCCCTATTCCTTTCGTTCTATAAAATAAGCTGAATGGATTGAATAGATATCTTCGTTATTTTATTATCCTTCAGGTTGATAAACTAAATTAGATAGTATATATATGAGTGAAAGAAAGCAGCTTATAAATTCGCAGTAAATTAAACAAAAAAAAATTTAATCTCATTTCCTATGTACAAGAGTTAAGTGGAAGAAAACATAAGTGGAAGAAGTCTTTACCCCAAGACGGGTTGATTAGTCAATCTAGCTTGAAGCGGGCTCAAAAGATCAACCGTATAGAGTTTTGGCTATCCTTTGTATAGATTCCCATACATGTATTGCCAAACCAAACGGGGGATTGAACAAAAAAATGAGTGGATGGTTAGGAACACCAAAATACACAAAGGATTAGTAATGGAGATTATGTAAATTATATAAAAAGGATATTTCTGGATAACATAAAAAGAATACTAATTGGGGCTTTAAATTAGTAGAAATGAGTAGGCAGTACTACCCACGATTCCGGTCCAGAGTATGCTCCTATCCACCGATTAAAGTAATGACTATCAGGAACGAAATAATCCTTTACTATTTTTTAGTTTAAGCCCCCATTCGTAATTTTCTCAGATCAGAAAGAAGAATAGGAACGAAAAAGAAAGAATAAAAAATAAATATTTTTTTTTTTTTTATTCTTTCTTTCATATATATAGAGAGATATAATCTGTGTCATGATTTATGAGCTAATGTAATATTTAATTTTTTTCGTAATCGAAAACAATGGGTTGAAATATCTATTGATATTTCTACAAGAAGTATTTTATTGAAGGCTTAAGTTATTACTCAACAAATAAAAATTGAAATTAGTAACGGGCGAGATCAATTCAGAAGCACTTTTTTTATTCTTCATAATATAGCAGACAGAATTCCATTGGTATAATTTTGGACCTTCCAATCCATTTTTTCTCTATCTATTCTACAACCATACGAAGAGAAATAATACTGATTCGGTCCTTAAATTTATTTGTGACCCACGAGGAGCCGTATGAGTTGAAAACCTCATGTACGGTTTTGGACTAGCGATGGGAACAGTGATGTTATCATCGACTATAATTATCTAACAGCTCAAGTACAGTTGATATAGTTGAGGCGCAATCAAAATATGGGGTTTGGGGATGGAATTTGTGGCGTCAGCCAATAGGGTTTATCGTTTTTCTAATTTCTTCTCTAGCAGAATGTGAGAGATTACCTTTTGATTTACCAGAAGCCGAGGAAGAATTAGTAGCAGGGTATCAAACCGAATATTCGGGTATCAAATTTGGTTTATTTTATGTTGCTTCCTATCTAAATCTATTACTTTCTTCCTTATTTGTAACAGTTCTTTACTTGGGGGGTTGGAATATTTCCATTCCGTACGTATTCGTCCCTGAGCTATTTGAAATAAATAAAATGAATGGAATCTTTGGAACGACAATTGGTATCTTTATTACATTAGCTAAAACTTATTTGTTTTTGTTTATTTCTATCGCAACAAGATGGACTTTACCTAGGTTAAGAATGGACCAATTATTAAATCTTGGATGGAAATTTCTTTTACCCATTTCTCTCGGTAATCTATTATTAACAACTTCTTTCCAACTTCTTTCACTGTAAAGAAAAAAAGAATACGAGATTCATGACTTGGTTCAAACAAGAGAAAGAAACAAACATAAAATTATTCATAGATATTCACGATATGTTCCCTATGGTAACTGGGTTCATGAATTATGGCCACCAAACAGTCCGAGCAGCAAGGTACATTGGTCAAGGTTTCATGATTACCTTATCCCACGCAAATCGTTTACCTGTAACTATTCAATACCCTTATGAAAAATTAATCGCATCAGAGCGTTTCCGTGGGCGAATCCATTTTGAATTTGATAAATGCATTGCTTGTGAAGTATGTGTTCGTGTATGCCCTATAGATCTGCCTGTTGTTGATTGGAAATTTGAAACGGATATTAGAAAAAAACGATTGCTTAATTACAGTATTGATTTCGGAATTTGTATATTTTGTGGTAACTGCGTTGAGTATTGTCCAACAAATTGTTTATCAATGACTGAAGAATATGAACTTTCTACTTACGACCGTCACGAATTGAATTATAATCAAATTGCTTTGGGCCGTTTACCAATGTCAGTAATTGACGATTATACAATTCGAACAATTTTGAATTCGCCTCAAAGAAAAACTGAGTAAGTAAACCTCCTATTCTATTAAAGAGAAATTTCCAATTCTTTTAAGGTTCCGTTTTGGTTTAAGTTAAAAGAATATTTGGTTTGACTTAAAAGAATGAGGCCTTTACTCTTTGTTTGGTCAATAAATAAAAATTCAATTACAAATTAACTGGTTGATAAGAATTTCGAATTCATTTTTCTTGAAAATCTATTAATATATTCGTAATTATTTCGAAATATATAGTTTCAAAAAACAAAATACCCTTTCGAACCGAACAAAAAAAAAGAATTAAAAACGAAACAATAATTGTACTTAGATCAATTCACACCTAATAGATTAGGATTTTATTCAATTAGGAACGTATCATAAAAAAAAAATTCCTGGTCGGGTCAATAAGATCATGAAAAGCATTTCGATTTATTTATCTCTTATTTTACATATAATGGATTTGCCTGGACCAATACACGATTTTCTTTTAGTTTTTCTGGGATCGGGTCTTATATTAGGGGGCCTGGGAGTGGTATTACTTACCAATCCAATTTTTTCTGCCTTTTCATTGGGATTGGTTCTTGTTTGTATATCCTTATTCTATATTCTCTCAAATTCTCATTTTGTAGCTGCTGCCCAGCTTCTTATTTATGTGGGAGCCATAAATGTTTTAATCCTATTTGCTGTGATGTTCATGAATGGTTCAGAATATTATAAAAATTTTAATCTGTGGACCATTGGGAATGGCCTTACTTCGTTGATTTGTACAAGTATTCTTGTTTCGCTAATTACTACTATATTAGATACATCATGGTACGGGATTATTTGGACTACAAGATCAAACCAAATTATAGAACAAGATTTGATAAGTAATAGTCAACAAATTGGAATTCATTTAGCAACAGATTTTTTTCTTCCATTTGAATTCATTTCACTAATTCTTTTAGTTGCTTTGATAGGTGCAATTGCTGTGGCTCGTCAGTAATAAATCTTTCTAACTAGGAATAGCAAGCAATCCAAATTAAACTTTTTTCTGTCTTATCGCATCTATTTTCCTTGAATTCTTGTTCGTGTATAAAATATAAAATAGAAATTCGTTTATTCGAGATATTTCCAATATATTCTTTTTGTTATATTCTATTCTAGTCAATCAAATCCGTTGAATTATTGTTCATATTAAAATGAATCGAAATTGATAAGGAGTTGGTCAATGATGCTCGAACATATACTTGTTTTGAGTGCCTATTTATTTTCTATCGGTATTTATGGATTGATCACGAGTCGAAATATGGTTCGGGCCCTTATGTGTCTTGAACTTATACTGAATGCGGTTAATATAAATTTTGTAACATTTTCTGATTTTTTTGATAGTCGGCAATTAAAAGGAAATATTTTATCAATTTTTGTTATAGCTATTGCAGCCGCTGAAGCAGCTATTGGATCAGCTATTGTTTCCTCAATTTATCGTAACAGAAAATCAACGCGTATCAATCAATCAACTTTGTTGAATAAGTAATATTAATAATATTAAATTATAAGATTCACCAATTTGAATTAGCATGTCCAATATGTTGGAATCTACATCATGTTTTCGAAAACGTAAGAAATCAAAGTATCTTGGTCCTTTCTTATGAGTTGATCCCGAAGGAAATTGATTAGAAAATTTCTGGTAAATCGTTGATTCATCTGGTGTTTAACTATAATGATTCATTTACAAGTTTACTAGATTGAAATTTTATGATGTTCAAAAAATTATAGATCCCATGTCACATTCAGTAAAAATTTATGATACATGTATAGGGTGTACTCAATGTGTCCGAGCCTGCCCCACCGATGTGTTAGAAATGATACCTTGGGATGGATGTAAAGCTAAGCAAATTGCTTCCGCTCCAAGAACAGAAGACTGTGTTGGTTGTAAGAGATGTGAATCCGCTTGTCCAACAGATTTCTTGAGCGTTCGAGTTTATTTATGGCATGAAACAACTCGAAGTATGGGTCTAGCTTATTGATACGTTCCCGAAAACCCCACTTGAATACATTTTGAATCCATTTTATTTTTTTTTTACTGAAAAAACCCGTGCTCAAAAAAAATCTTTTTTGAGCACGGGTTTTTCTGGTCCAAGTGCATCTTGTCTTTACCACGAATTATTTTCCTTGGTTAACAATAATTGTAGTTTTACCAATATCTGCAGGTTCTTTAATTTTCTTTCTTCCTCATAGAGGAAATAAGCTAATTAAGTGGTATACTATGTGTATATGCATATTTGAACTCCTTCTAACAACCTATGCATTTTGTTATCATTTCCGATTGGACGATCCATTAATCCAGCTGGAGGAAGATTATAAATGGATAAATTTTTTTGATTTTTACTGGAGATTGGGAATAGATGGACTTTCTATAGGGCCCATTTTACTGACAGGATTTATCACTACTTTAGCTACTTTGGCGGCTTGGCCAGTTACTCGAGATTCGCGATTATTCCATTTCTTGATGCTAGCAATGTACAGTGGTCAAATAGGATCATTTTCTTCTCGAGACCTTTTACTTTTTTTCATCATGTGGGAGTTCGAATTAATTCCCGTTTATCTACTTCTATCCATGTGGGGGGGAAAGAAACGTCTGTACTCGGCTACAAAATTTATTTTGTACACTGCGGGGGGTTCCATTTTTTTATTAATAGGAGTTTTGGGTATCGGTTTATACGGTTCTAATGAACCAACATTAAATTTTGAAACATTAGCTAATCAATCGTATCCTGTCGCACTGGAAATCATATTCTATATTGGATTTCTTATTGCTTTTGCTGTCAAATCGCCGATTATACCCTTACATACGTGGTTACCAGACACCCATGGGGAGGCACATTACAGTACTTGTATGCTTCTAGCCGGAATTTTATTAAAAATGGGAGCGTATGGATTAGTTCGCATCAATATGGAATTATTACCCCACGCTCATTCCATATTTTCTCCCTGGTTGATAATAGTGGGTACAATGCAAATAATTTATGCAGCTTCAACATCTCTTGGTCAACGGAATTTAAAAAAAAGAATAGCCTATTCCTCCGTATCTCATATGGGTTTCATAATTATAGGAATTGGCTCTATAACTGATACGGGACTCAACGGAGCTATTTTACAAATAATATCTCATGGATTTATCGGTGCTGCACTTTTTTTCTTGGCAGGAACGAGTTATGATAGAATGCGTCTTTTTTATCTCGACGAAATGGGTGGAATGGCTATTCCGATTCCAAAAATATTTACGATGTTCAGTATCTTATCGATGGCTTCTCTTGCATTACCGGGCATGAGTGGTTTTGTTGCAGAGTTGATAGTCTTTTTTGGAATAATTACCAGCCAAAAATATTTTTTAATGCCAAAAATACTAATTACTTTCGTAATGTCAATTGGAATGATATTAACTCCTATTTATTCATTATCTATGTCACGTCAAATGTTCTATGGATACAAGCTATTTAATGCTCAAAGTTCTTATTTTTTTGATTCTGGACCACGAGAGTTATTTGTTTCGATCTCTATCTTTCTACCAGTAATAGGTATTGGTATTTATCCGGATTTTGTCCTCTCATTATCAGGTGAGAAGGTCGAAACTATTCTATATAATTATTTTTATAGATAGTTTTGATGAATAAAACAAAAAATCAAAAAGTAATCCTATGATTTTTAAAATTGTTCGTTGTACAGTGAAAAAAAAAAGAAAGAAGTCTTTTTTCTTCTCTTAAGTTTAAGTTAAGTAAAAAAAGGTAAAAGAATTAAATTGAATTTTAATCAGACATCTTTGGCTTTTGTTAGAACCTTTTGAATCAAGTAGTGGAGTGATTCAAAAGGTTCTTGACAGCTTACAATAAGTTTTCTTATATATACGCTGTCCTATCTTAGTATTTGTTAGGCTTAGCCTTTTTATTCAATTCAATTAGATGTTAATGTAAATGAACCATAACTATGTAAACCTATTCCTAATAGATTGACCCCAAAATAGCATATCCAAATTATAAGAAATCCCATAGAAGCCACAAGTGCGGAATTTACACCTTCCAAATTTTTATTTGTTCGGGTATGTAAATAAATCGCGAATACGGTCCAAGTAATAAATGCCCAAGTTTCCTTTGGGTCCCAATTCCAATATGATCCCCACGCCTCATTAGCCCATACGGCTCCCGAAAGAATTCCTATGGTTAAAAAGATAAACCCGAGACTAATAATACGATAACTCCAACGATCCAATTGTTGAGTCAATTGATACCTGTAAAAATTTTTAGAAGAAAGAAAATAAGTGTTTAATAAAACATTGCTTCTTTCATTCATGTATTGGATTTCGCCAAACGAAAATGACTGATTTAATAAATTATTGTTTTTACCAATAATTTTTATGGCTTTTCGAAATGTAATGACTAGAAGAGCTACTGATAATAATGATCCACATAAAAGAGCTGCATAGCCTAATACCATCATACTTACGTGCATCATTAACCACTGGGATTGGAGAGCAGGCGCTAATATTGCGGATTGATGCATTTTGGTTAAAAGACCCGAAGTGGCAAAGCCTTGGGTAAAAATAACACTTGGTGCGGTTATTGCGCTTAAATCATTTTTACGCTTTTTAAAATAGTAAACCATATGAATAAGGGAGAAACCCCATGAAAGAAAGATTAATGATTCATATAAATCACTTAATGGGAAATGTCCTGAATAAATCCAACGAGTGACTAATAATCCTGTTATACAGAAAAAGGTAACTATCATGCCCTTTTCTGATGAATCATATAGTCCTACGACTTCATCGACTAATAAGAATAAGGTTAAAAAATGAATTGTAATTACAATTGAAACGACCGAAAAGGATATATGAGTTAATATATGCTCTAAAGTTGAAAAAATCATAAGAATTCTGAAAAAAGCGAGGGTTTCTAGATTTTATGGAATGGAAATCAGGAATTAAATTCATTATAGGACTTATTCTATCTCTTTAGAAGATACTATGCCGCTACTCGGACTCGAACCGAGATGCTCTAGCACTGCTTCCTAAGAGCAGCGTGTCTACCGATTTCACCATAGCGGCTTGCTCGAAATCATAATAAGCCATTTTTTATTCAATCGTCGAGATTGAAGGTGAAGGGGTCAATTCAATGTAAAATGTAAAAGAAGCATTTAATTTAAATTGATGAATAAAAACTCGTTTAAATAGCAATTTGAAGGTTCAAAAAGAATCTTTATTATTTATCGTTTTATTTAATTATCCTTTTTTTTATTTAATATTTAATTTAATATTTAATTATTTCAACAGAGATTTTATAGTTTGTGTTTTCCTAAAAGAGAACTCCTCTATTGTAACTAAACTAACTAGTTGTAACTTCAATTCATAGATAGAATTCAACAAAAAAATGTTCTTTATCATTTTAATTTTTTAATGATTCATCTCTCATTCTTTTATATGATTTTTATGAATCTATAAAAAAAAAAATGCTTATCAAATTGAATGAATAAATGAATGAAAAAATATTATTTTTAGAGATCACAATTTCAGCACCACATCCAATGATTTCAAAAGATTTATGTAATTTGCATAGCTTTGTATTAATCGTTAGGATTTTGCGTTTTAAGGATTTATCAAACCAACTAGATATTGGGTTGTACACGTTACGTTATATAAAAAGCGTTTCGATTCCTGTCATAATTGTACCATACTTCAAAAAAGTATTTCGAATTTCGAATTCTAAAAATATGTCTTGATTCATCTTCTTATACAAACATAGAATTTTTTTAGATCATTTTAAATTGATACATTATTTGTATATCCACTAAATTATAAAGGGAGTTTTCTCAATTGGGTTGAAAGCAAGGGAAGGATATATAGTAATTCAGAGAAATAATGATTCATAAAGTTACAAAATTGAAACTTAATGGATTAGTTTCAACAACCCAGTTAAAGCTCTTATATATATGTGCTCCGATATAGCTATAGTATAAATATACAAATTTTTATTATTTAATTATTTAATTATTTATTATTATAAATTGAAATTGAATATTATAAAAATAACAAATTATTATAACACTAAGATACCAAATGGGGCGATGGGGAAAATGAGAATCCCCATCCCGGAAATGAAAAAAAAAAAGATATTCAAAAAAGAAAACCTTTGTATCTTATTCGAGTTAAACCAATTCAGATTAAAAAAAAATTATTTGTCGTACAAAAAAACTTTTTGAATTACCCGTAAAAATAGATCTCGATAATGAAAAAGCTTTCAACGCCGCCCAATATCCTTTCTTTTTCCAAACATTTTTTCGAATACGCTTTTTTGATGTAGAAGTACGTTTTTTTGGAACTGCCATTCAAAAAAAAGGTTATTTAGTGCTATAGTTGGATGTCAAAGACATCTATTTTTAAAACAAAATGATCGGTGTCTTTATGTCATTATTTATCTATTCCTATAGATTTTCTAGATTAATAGATTTTCTAGATTATAATTATCTATATACTACTATATAAATTTCATAAGAACTAAATAGAGATGGGAAAATAACATAAAATGCTTCTATTCTAGAAAAAAAAAAAAAAAAAAATATGATATAACCTTTTTTTATTTATATTCCATACACTATCCAGAAAAAAAGAAGAATTTGTATTTAATTTATTGGTACCTTTCTTTTTTATATCTCCATTCAAATCTATAGGATAGATTAGGATCTATTATGATATATAAATTGAATTGATGAAATCAAAAAAACGTAAAAAAGAGTCTTTCCTTCTCTATCTCTGCCTATTTTTTTTGTCGTCCTACATTTATAATTTATACATCTCCATTTATACACGAAAAATACATCAAAACAAAAAAATGTAAAAAAACCATTTTATTTACCTAATAAAAAACAAACTTGAATTTTTTTCTATTAATTGGTAATTGGTCAAGCTCGAAGAGAGAGTATGCCCAATTTTCATTTTCAATCAAATTCGAATGAGACTCGTAATTAATCTGTTAAAGGATACATAATTTTGAAAAAAAAAAAGAATATTTTTTTTTTCCATTAGTAACTCGGTGATATCATTTGATTACTTCTAACTTCGAAATTTGAATATTTTTGAAATATTTGAGAAAGATTAAAAGATTAATAATAGAAAATTCCAGTTAACTTTGTAATATCTTGATTGTATTATTGCTCCCTTTCCATCAAAAGAGATAAGAGCCGGTGAATCAGAAACGATTAATTAAGAAAGAATAAGAAAAAAGTTTTTATGGAGCATACATATCAATATTCATGGATCATACCTTTTGTGCCACTTCCAATTCCTATTTTAATAGGAATGGGACTCCTACTTTTTCCGACGGCAACAAAAAATCTTCGTCGTATGTGGGCTTTTCCCAATATTTTATTGTTAAGTATAGTTATGATTTTTTCGGTCGATCTGTCTATTCAGCAAATAAATAGAAGTTCTATCTATCAATATGGATGGTCTTGGACCATCAATAATGATTTTTCTTTCGAGTTTGGCTACTTTATTGATTCACTTACCTCTATTATGTCAATATTAATCACTACTGTTGGAATTTTTGTTCTTATTTATAGTGACAATTATATGTCTCATGATCAAGGATATTTGAGATTTTTTGCTTATATGAGTTTATTCAATACTTCAATGTTGGGATTAGTTACTAGTTCTAATTTGATACAAATTTATATTTTTTGGGAATTGGTTGGAATGTGTTCTTATCTATTAATAGGGTTTTGGTTCACACGACCTGTTGCGGCAAACGCTTGTCAAAAAGCGTTTGTAACTAATCGGATAGGCGATTTTGGTTTATTATTAGGAATCTTAGGTTTTTATTGGATAACGGGAAGTTTCGAATTTCAAGATTTGTTCGAAATATTTAATAACGTGATTTATAATAATGAGGTTCATTTTTTATTTGTTACTTTATGTGCCTCTTTATTATTTGCCGGCGCAGTTGCTAAATCTGCGCAGTTTCCCCTTCATGTATGGTTACCTGATGCCATGGAGGGGCCTACTCCTATTTCGGCTCTTATACATGCTGCCACTATGGTAGCAGCGGGAATTT